>NC_053113.1:43871882-44019382 GCF_010015445.1 Perca fluviatilis
TGAACAGTCCACTTCTAAACAGTTCTACCAACTACTCTACCCCAAAACCGGTTTTCCCATTTGCATTCAGACTGGCCAAGTGGCCGTAGGAATTGACCTTTTGTTATGACAGCCATCTAACTACCACTATGCGGAACAGGGAAAAGACCCTGCCCTGAAGTAGGAGCTGAAAGAGTTACAGGAACTGTGGCCAGAAGAACTTAATTATCCCCAAATTGGTCCAGTCGGAACAGGAGAAAAAAAGGGTTCTAGGAACGTTATGTTCTAGGAACTGCAAAAATCCCTCCGGTCAGAAAGCGGCTTATGACGGCGTATTAGGGCCATTGCAAGAAAAATAGTTATGGAGCCAGGGGAGGAGCTATTATTTAGAGATTAAAGTTGCACATTTACAAGAAAAAACTTGGATATTCTCTGAGATTAAAGTCGAAATTCACGAGACGGGCGCAGTCGGAAAGCAGCAAAGACCCGCCTGGTGGACAATCCAGATCAGACTCACTGGACTACAGTAGAGGAAGTTATACGTGTCTGTTTCAAAAGTATGACAGCGTCAACGCTTCACTTCAGGCTCAGAGGCTAAAGTTAGTAGTAACTTGCACTGATGCTTAGTGACTTTGTCGCTAGATTTAGCGAATTTTGGGACCCCCTTAGCGACTTTTTTTCACAAAAGCGACTAGCAACAAGGTTTTTCTCTCTTGTGACCTCCAAAATAGTCACCTCTCTCTTCTGTTCTGTGACTGAGGAGCAGCCACCCCTCACAGGACGTTGCAATGTTGACGCTAAAACCTTTTTGCTGCTTGAAAAGTAAACTTTCACTGTTCTCCTATTACATGATTGCTACCGGCCGAGCCTTCCCCTTTAAGACAGGTAGCCATGTGGGCAACGTGTGTATGTGACGTAACGTTAGTCCGACAGGGTTTGTTATGGGAAGTGAGGCTCTCGGTGTGTAGAAAAGTACCGTAAGCGGCAGCTGCCGTTGACACAGTGATGCAGATGCTTTTCCATGGGTAGTAAAGCTACAGTAGTCAGTGTTTTATGTTCGCTGCAAAGATGAACTAAATCCAGGGCTCCAGACTGCGACCAAATGGTCGCATTTTGCGACCAAAATTTTAGAGTGTGCGACTGAATTTTACATCCAGTCGCACATGTGCGACCAGCAAATTTGCTGTCGAAATTTCGGTACCTGAGCGCAAGCTTATCTGTCCTCTCTGAAAATTGACAGAGAGCGGTGCGCTCCGACACAAACACACACACACGCAGAGGTGCGATCGGCGCAAACTACGTCGGCTGTTTTGTTGAAGTCACAGTGAGTGATGCCGATAAAGTGGTTTCAAGTATGGTTACAGTTTTTAAAAACTTCACACATACAGCGTTTGCTGCAATATGATATTAAAAACAGTCACGGTGCTGTTGACGTTACACTTCCTCTGAGACAAGCAGCAGGCTCAACTGTGTGCAATTGTGCCCTGGCGACTGACTGACAGGCTGAGGTTGTAAGGCAAGGCAACTTTATTTCTACAGTTCCTTCCAGCAACAAGGCAACTCAAAGTGCTTTACATGAAACATTAAAGAGCAATTGAAAACAGTCATGATGAAAATACAACAGGCTAAACAAGTTACAGTGAGTAAGAAATGAATAATTATTCAATTTAACAGGTTGTAGGGATGGGTTTGGGAGGAGAGAGGGAGGGTTTTATTTAATTTTTTGTTTAATTTCTTTAGAGTGTAACAATAAAATAACAATGTTCTAAGTACATAGGATAAACAGGTTTGGAATTATTTTTACAACTGAAATAATTGTTTTGTAATTACAGAGGGAAAGTACCAAAAAAATGTACCATAATTTCAGGTATCTGTACCAATATTGGTTCAGATAGCCTAAACAATACATGTTTAATTTTAAGGTGAATTCATTGTAGTTGCAGACCAGAGCTGGTATAGTTTTAAAATATTTTGTTTACTGTCATGACAGCAATGGTGCCTTCTATGTTACATCTTCAAAAGTGACACTGAATTTGAAACAGCACATTGTAATTTCTGCATCTATTATCAAAGTATTTATTAGTAATACAGTGGAAATTAGTAGAAATGTGAATATTTGGTTAGCATGTTGATTTACGGTGTGTGTCCCTAAATGTTGTGGTTGCGCCCCTAAAATTTTCAGTAGGGGGCCACTGTGCTCCTAGTGAAAAAAGTTAGTCTGGAGCCCTGAAATCACCTGATTAATGCAACGTTATCACGACATCTCCCGTTCATTTTTCACTGCAGAAAGCCGCTACCAGCCAGGCTAAAGCTAATATAATTTGCCTAAAGAAACAAGGTGTCGGTCCCAACTAACGTTAGGGTTCGGAGCTGCGAAGCTGGAAACGTAACTAATCTACAACAGCAGTCTGTGTCTGATGTAATGTAATTTACACTGATTTAAGTGTTCTGGGATACACTGTTTGTTGCTGGTGTGTGAGATGCAGGTCTGCATGCACAGCGAACCACCAATCACAAACAATGTTGATCAATTTATCAAACAAACAAGCAGGCCCTGCTAGTCGACTACAACTTGAAATTTAGAGGCAGCAACTTGCATGCATAATTAATGTCATTCACTTTAGCCTGTATTGATAGTATTATATGAATACAATGGTGTAATGTCAGTCAAGCAGTGTTAACTACCTAATTTCCCTATCCAAAATCAGTTCAGAAGAGTAGTCACAGCGCTTACTTGCTTTGCTGTTTGTAAAGCAAACAAAGAACAAAGTTCAACAAAGAATGGTTCACATTCCTTTTTTATTTTCTATGTAGATGCACTCTCCTACAAAATCACCCCAGTAGTTAAGAATGATTTATTATTTCCAAATAGAGCTATTTATGTCATCTTTTAAAAATTAGTCTTTTTTTCTAGTGCTGTCAGTTAAACGCGTTAACGGCGTTAACGCAAACCCATTTTAACGGCGTCAATTTTTTTAGCGCGAGATTAACATTCTTTTTGGCCTAGCAAACTTTGTAGTTTTTTTCACATGCTGTTGCAACAGCTAGTAACGTTAGAAAAACTACAACACCACACCGGATCTAGCTAGACCGGAAACAAAACAACAGGCACGCCGCACACATTTGTTTGGGCTTGCGAGCCGGCCAAAGAGTAGCAGGCTAACGTTATGCTTTGAGTGGATGGCGAGCGCGAGACACCGAAATAGATGCCAATAGGATTCTGAATGGAAAGTTTACTTTTAAAAAGTTGTCGAGGGGGACAGTAGTTTCACGCACACACAGCCTGTACTCCACGGAGAAAGCAGCCACACTGGAACTGCTGCAAAGTGCAAACGCTGTCTCATTAACCGGTGATCACTGGACGTCAGTGAATATTCAAAATTATTTACACAGGAGTTAGTGCACACTATATTGACTATGTATATCAGCATACGGTTTTAGGACTGTTTGTATTGTTTTTTTTACTGTTTTTGTCATTTGGGACATTGTCCACCCCCTTTTCTGTCCAGGAAAATTGTTACATTCCTTATTAGAAAAAATGTAAAGGTTACAAATGTCCTGCTGTGGCATCTGGTTTTGGACCATTTTGTTTGTACTGTATAAGCAAAGTGTAAGTGTTACATCTTAGTTAGGTTAGGTAGGCCTACTTGGAGGAATTGTGCAGTAATGACAGATTCACACATTTTTCTTTTGTTTACAGTAAATAAATACTAAACAATTACAAATCTTAAAGTCAAGTTCATAAAGTAACTTTCTTTTCATTCATTTGATTCCCAATCCAGATACACTGGTAAGAATTGCTTTCCATTGTCAATATGTACTTAAAAACCGTTCTGAAATGCAAAATAATACAATTTTATTCATGTGATAAAACATGCTATTAATCACGATTAACTATATAAATTTGGCGATTAATCACGATTAAAAAAATTAATCGTTTGACATGCCTACTTTTTTCGTATCGCCATATATATCGCAGGAAAAAAACTATCGCAATGTCATTTTTTCCAATATCGTGTAGGCCTACTTTGTAGAATTTATTTTTTTACTTCAAATATGTGCTACCTTAGTAAAATTATAATTGAATATACTCTGAATTCCTGTATTGAGTTTGTGATTATTTGGCTTAAGATTTCTATTTCTTTCGATCTACCTTGCCACTAAGCTTTATGCAAATTATTGCACAATGTTGTCACAGATATGCAAATGAGCGTATGATGTCATCTAGCTACTTTTAGCGACTTTTGGAGATAGTGCTAGCTACTTTCATTGGAAAACAGTTGGCAATACTGTGCTGGTGGTCTTGCTGTGGGATTAACTGTATTAAAAGAACATGCCAACTTATTGGGACTTTAGCTTATTCACTGTATCCCCCAGAGTTAGATAAGTCCATACATACCCTTCTCATGTTCGTGCGTGTTGTAACTCTGTCCGACGGCCCCGCCGGTAGCTGAGCCTAGCACAGATCCTGAAGGTAATCGGTTCCAACTAGCCTACTGCTCCAAATAAGTGTTTGGAATGTTGTGATTTGTATAGTCAGAGCGTGTACAAATAACAAGGTCACATGAGACACCATCTTCTAATCGTATATAAATTGGGAACTATATTCTCAGAAAGGCGAAGCATTACTACTCTGCTCGGGGGCTTCTCAGGTGCTGCAAGCATATCACTCCACCCAAGTAGCAGTGCTTCGCCTTTCTGAGAATATAGTTCACAGTTTATATACGGTTAGAAGATGGCTGTGTCTCATGTGACCTTGTTATTTGTACACGCTGTGACTATACAAATCACAACATGTAAATAGGAAAATGTTGGCGTAATTTTGTCACTTATTCGGAGCAGTAGGCTAGTTGGAGTTGATTACCTTCAGGATACGTGCTAGGCTAAGCTACCGGTGGAGCCGTCAGACAATTACAACACACACGGAGATGAGAAGGGTATGTATGGACTTATCTAACTCAGGGGGTTACCGTGAATAAGCTAAAGTCCCAATAAGTTGGCGTGTTCCTTTAACAAACTGAAATGCTCCCTGAACGTCATTTATCAGAGTTTGGTTGTTACCCCTGTCTGTTGCAGTCTCCTCCACTCCATATCTTTATAATGGAGCTACCCGGATATAACTGCTAATGGAGCTAATCGTTGCTAACTGAGCCTTCAGTTCTCGTTCTCCGTGCCTGAATCCATGTATTTATGGACTTGAGCCCGAATAAGTTGGATGTAAAACTTTTAAACTACAACTAAGAGGTGTTTTGAATAACAGAAACCTTCAGATGAGATCTTAATGAATGCAATAAGGACATATATAGTAGCCTGCAAAAAAGTGTGTTTACGATCTCCAAAACACAGACAGTGTTGAGATTTTTAATAACATGTATTAAGGTTAAGTTACAAAGTTACATATAATAGCCTATTTGGGCTCCGGGTATTCAGGTATTTTATCTGCTATCATAACATTTGACAAACCAACCAGATTTAATTGACAAAGCACATCATGGCTACACTTCATACGTATTTTTTTTTATCATCTTAGTCTGTTTGATATGTAAATAGTTATTTATTTCGAAATTATCTGTTAATGTTATGTATCCTAGTCATTGTTTTCAATAAATAGTTCATAAACCTTTGTTTGACTAGTTTTTACTGAACTTGAGACAAGAACAAAAGTGCAATGATTCAACTAACAAAAGGAGATTTGACTTGGGGGGCCTCTGGACAGATGATTGGAATCATTGGGGGCAACCCCAGTAGGTCCCTGTTGCCAATATACCTTGTAAGAAGTTAAGATTAAGATAACCTTGAAGTATCGATCTTTTATTATATAAATTGCACATGCTTAACAATCCCATTTTGCATCAATAAAATAGAAGTGAGATGAACAAATAGAAATGTATCTTTTTAGATAATAGATGTTGACAAGTTTTTTTAGGGGCATAATTTGAAGTTGGAAAAAGGGTAAGAAATTGCAATATATCGCCATAACGTTTAAAATCGCAGTAATATTGTAACATAATGATTGTGATAATATCGTATCGTGGGGCCTCCGGTGATTCCCACCCCCAATTTAGAAGGGTAGTTAAACAATTGGCTGATAGCAAAAACACTGAATTCTATAACAATAACAAAGAAATTGTATTTTTGGTGATGTCTGGCTGACACCTGTTCACTGAGTAAGCCCAGTATTGTTATTTTAGGTGTTTGTGACGTAGGATTTGACTGTCTTTCTCCTCTCTGTCCTCCCTCATTAGCAATCCAAGGACTGCTTACGTCTGGATGAGACCATGCTGGTCAAACAGCTGCTTCCAGAGATCTGCCATTTCATCCATACATACCGTGAGGGTCACCAGCACGCCGCTGAGCTCAGGGCCTCAGCTTCAGCCGTCCTTTTCTCTCTGAGCTGCAACAACTTCAACGCCGTCTTTAGCCGCATCTCCACCAGGTAGCTCACTTACCCAGTTTGTCATAAGGCCAGGTTGCTGGAATAGCATGTCAGGGTACCCGTGGGGTCCTAAGTAGGAATGTCCCGTTCAGCTTTTTTGAGCCCCCGATCTGATGTTTTAAATATTGAATATCTGCTGATACCAAGTCCCGATCCAATACTTATTTGCTCAGATCATAGAGCTGCACAAAAAATTTACAAAAATAACTAAGTAAACAAAGTAACTAAAATATGTCTTAAGCTTAATAAATGTAACTTAGTGCAGCAATTTAGTTTTTTCTCTCAACACCAAAACAGTTCTCTTTAGGATCCCAGCAAACCCCCAACCAAAAAATAGTTTAAAGTTCCCCCCTCGACAACAAAAACTAAACTTAGTGACACATCTTGCGCTTAATGGTCAATCTATGATAAAACTAAACTTAGTAATGCCTCTTGCGCTTCATAATCAGTCTTTGAATTTCTTCTCGTGTTTACCGATGTCAGCTCCAGGGAATAACAGCCTGTAAACGTGGTTTCCTGGTGGAATCACGAAGGAAAGTTGGAGAATTGGAGTAATCTGCTTAGGTAAAAAAGGATGACTAAGAAAGACTTTTTTTTCCCTTGTTGCCAAGGGCTGACAAGCGATCAGATACTCTGGACAGACACTGGTAAGTGGCCGTGCTCATGTTGGTTTGAAAGTATTGAATTTTGGGGCGCCCAGATAGCTCAGTTGGTAGAGCAGGTGCCCATATATAGAGGTTTACTCCTCGACTCAGCGGGCCCTGGATCGACTCCGACCTGCGTCCCTTTGCTGCATGTCATTCCCCCCTCTCTCTCCCCTTTTATGTCTTCAGCTGTCCTGTCAAATAAAGACCTAAAATGCCCAAAAAATTATTGTTTAAAGAAAAAGAAAAGTATTGAATTTTGTTTAAGTTTACAAAGATCTTAATTTTTTTTCTTGTCAACAAAATTAACTATTTAACAATGTAATGCAAACCAACTAAACACATTTCCTGACATTTTGATATTTTTTTATATATTTTGATTTGTTATGCATTTACGTATTAGAAAATATAATTTTAATATCATGATAATGATTTCAATCATACGGTTCCAGCCCTACTGAAGTATGTTGATGTTGAGCAGGGTGATGCTGGAAAAGAAGTTATGTGCTCAAGAATTTTCATTACAGGGCTCCAGACTGCGACCAAATGGTCGCATTTTGCGACCAAAATTTTAGAGTGTGCGACTGAATTTTACATCCAGTCGCACATGTGCGACCACAAATTTGCCCCCGTTTTTTACACGTTAAATGTCGAAATTTCGGTACCTGAGCGCGTAAGCGCAAACTTATCTGTCCTCTCTGAAAATTGACAGAGAGCGGTGCGCTCCGACACACACAAACACGCAGAGGTGCGATCGGCGCAAACTACGTCGGCTGTTTTGTTGAAGTCACAGTGAGTGATGCCGATAAAGTGGTTTCAAGTATGGTTAGTTTTTAAAAACTTCACACATACAGCGTTTGCTGCAATATGATATTAAAAACAGTCACGGTGCTGTTGACGTTACACTTCCTCTGAGACAAGCAGCAGGCTCAACTGTGTGCAATTGTGCCCTGGCGACTGACTGACAGGCTGAGGTTGTAAGGCAAGGCAACTTTATTTCTACAGTTCCTTCCAGCAACAAGGCAACTCAAAGTGCTTTACATGAAACATTAAAGAGCAATTGAAAACAGTCATGATGAAAATACAACAGGCTAAACAAGTTACAGTGAGTAAGAAATGAATAATTATTCAATTTAACAGGTTGTAGGGATGGGTTTGGGAGGAGAGGGGAGGGTTTTTTTTTTATTTTTTTTTTAATTTCTTTAGAGTGTAACAATAAAATAACAATGTTCTAAGTACATAGGATAAACAGGTTTGGAATTATTTTTACAACTGAAATAATTGTTTTGTAATTACAGAGGGAAAGAAACCAAAAATGTACCATAATTTCAGGTATCTGTACCAATATTGGTTCAGATAGCCTAAACAATACATGTTTAATTTTAAGGTGAATTCATTGTAGTTGCAGACCAGAGCTGGTATAGTTTTAAATTATTTTGTTTACTGTCATGACAGCAATGGTGCCTTCTATGTTACATCTTCAAAAGTGACACTGAATTTGAAACAGCACATTGTAATTTCTGCATCTATTGTCAAAGTATTTATTAGTAATACAGTGGAAATTAGTAGAAATGTGAATATTTGGTTAGCATGTTGATTTACGGTGTGTGCCCCTAAATTTTCTGGTTGCGCCCCTAAAATTTTCAGTAGGGGGCCACTGTGCTCCTAGTGAAAAAAGTTAGTCTGGAGCCCTGCATTACCAGATAAAGGGTAAAAACCTGAGTTAATTTTTTTGAATCTCTCTGACTGCATTCAAAGCAACAAAATTCATGTGTGCTTTTGGTGTCTCCTCAGGCTACAGGAGCTGACGGTATGCTCTGAGGACAATGTGGATGTTCATGACATAGAGCTGATGCAATACATCAATGTGGACTGCTCCAAGCTGAAGAGGCTGTTACAAGGTTCGCTTTTAATATTCACGCAGGTTTACATTAAAGTGATGGTTCGGAGTAATTTCACCCTAGGGTTCTAGAATATGCACTCGACCGGGAGCAAACACCCTCAGAAGCTTTTTACCTGGGTCGAACATTGGGATGAAGGAAAGCGTTATCAGCTGAATAGTTTACGCTTAGAAGAATATCCCAAATCTTACCCATAATTGACGAAACGTTCAAAGACAAATATAGTATGGAATACCACCATAAAACGATGGATTGTAAAAATTTGAAGACATTCGAGAAGTTTATGTAAATAACACTTACTGGCTTCTGCTCTCTGCTGCTGCTGCCGCTGCTGTTACAAGAAGATATCAGAGTAGCTTACATTAATAACACCGAAAAGAGTTGCAACAAAAATTATTTATAATTTAATGATTAAATAAGGTAATGTACTCCAAACTTACCTCAATTATTACTTGTCTCCTGCTAGTTATACTACAGCACTTACTTTAAAAAATAAGTTAAATAAAAAAATATTTTTGTTGCATCTCTTTTCGGTGTTGTAATTTGTAGATGTCCCTAAGCACTCTTACTGCCCGGTAGTAACAGCAGCAGCAGCAGCAGCAGAGAGCAGAAGCCAGCAGGCAAGTGTTATTTACATAAACTTCTGGTGTACTTACAAACTTTACAATCCATCGTTTTATGAGTGCATAACCTATTTGTACTACTGTAGACGCTTGGTATCATTTCGGGCATTATTAGTGGGGTAATGTTAAGAGACACTTCGGATCCATTAGCCTCTGCGCTAAGCTATTCAGCGGCTAACGCTACTCTACGCTAACTCTCCCAATGTTAGACCCAGGTGAAAAAAGCTTCTGGGGGGGTGTTTGGCTCGAGGTCATGGTGCAAAGGACCCTAGGGTGAAATTACTCCGAGCCATCACTTTAAGGTCAGAACTTCTTAAAGGAAGTTATGTTTTAGAAGTTGTTACACATTTCAGATCTGTCTTATTTTCTGAGAGCTTGTCTTGGGTGTAGGCCACTGAAAATTCTAATAGATTGTAACAATGTAACAACATTCTTAGGGCTGGGTAAAGAATTGGTTCTTCTTCAAGGGTCCTTGATGTAAAAAATCTGTTACATGAAAGCCAGAAGTGATGAAGAAATTGAGATCGAGGTTGAACCAATGTCTGTTATGTATGTGTTAATTCTGTTATTTGTTTTCTTCCAGAAACTGTGTTGAAGTTTAGAGCTCTCAAGAAGCCTGCCCAGCTAGCAGTCATCAACAGTTTAGAGAAGGTACTCTGTCCAAAAACTATAATACTTGACATTTGAATTGCTTTTACAAAACTTTGACTCTTCTGTGTAATAGTGCACTGTCACAATAAGTGTAGTGATTGTTATGCTATTAGGGATCAATGGATATGTTTTTTTTGTGTGTTTTTTTTAGAGCCAATACTGATTGTTAGTTTAAAAAAGTTCGGGGTAGGGATGCACCGATCTGACTTTTTCAGTCCCGATACCGATGCCAGGGCTTTGTGTATCTGTCCATACCGATCCGATACCGTTGCTGAATTAATAATAAACTGTATACCTTCCTTCCACCATGTGGAAGAGACAAAAGGCACTTTCCTAACTAAATGTTACTTTTCTAACTAAGACAAAATAACATAGATGTAATGTATTGAATTCTTATTTATTTGTTATTTAAAAAACAATTGTGCATTCAAATCGAAAATATAATGTAATCAAACTTCTTAAAATAAATTTAAATAAATAACAATAATGGGCCTTCAATAATGGTCATTTATTCAATTTTTATTTATTTTAAATTTTTATATAGGTTTATTATGGCTTCTACTGTCAGGAGTATATAGAATATCACAAAAACATGTTAATGTCATCATGTTTACTAAAAGCTTTGATTACAAAAGGGTTTGGCTCCACGACATTATGCAATAACTTTATATGAAGGAGAATCCATGAAACGGTTACTTTCTGTAGCTTCTCTAAACTATTTTTATTGTGCAAACTGCAAAGTAGTAAAATAAACTCAAATGGAAATGAATAGCCTACACATACAAACAACTTTAACATTGTTTCCCTTTCAAAACTAAATAGTTGTAAGCTAATTGTATAAACACTACCTTGGCCACAGGTAAGTTAGGTTGTTGTAGTGTGGTTGTAGTGGGCGACTGAACGTAGCTCCGCTGTCAGCCTCCTTCGCTGTTTGAACAATGTTAGTAGGTTGGCGGACGTATTTCAGCGAGGCAAGGCATCTTAAATCCAATGTTTTAATCATTGCTCTGAACCCGTCTTTCTCAACGGTCTGTAGCAGCACCGTAGGTGGATTGTTATTGCGTTCATAATGTTGCTCCGCTGCATGCTTGAAGTGACACGTCTTTAACGTTAGCACAGTAACGTTAGCACGGTAACGTTAGCACGGCCAAGTAACGTTAGAGCGACGGGCAACAACAGTGGCTAAATTATGTCTGATTTTTTTAGAAAAAAGAAAAACTTCGGAACAACAGACGGCTCCTCTCTTGAGCACACGTTCTGGTGTATCTCCAGTCTTTCTTCGTCCTCTAGCTAACTTTCTTCTCGGTTCTTTAATGTGCAGTAGCGACTGGAATCTCTCCCAGCTTAACAGACTGTTATGCTACCTGGCTAGCTAGGCTAGCAGCTATAATGTTACCCAGCATGCCGTTGGGCGGTGTACATTTGTAAATGTAAAATTATTAGTGTTAGAAACTGTTTAAATCACAAATTGTTATATGCTATATGTTTTATCCTTTTAAAGAGAGTTAGTTGTGGGTTATTAATTGTTGTGTTATAAAGTTACTACGTATGTATGAAGGGTACGCAGTTAACAGGGGTCCCGGTGCTGCGACGGAGGAAAAGAAATGATAAAACTGGATCGGCCCGTTGATATGTTAATTTTTCCGATCCCCGGTCCAGCTATTTTGTCAATATCGGGGCCGATATCCAATCCTAATATCGGATCGGTGCACCCCTAGTTTGGGGAGGGGGTTACTCTACAATTCTCTGGTTTATCAGTTAAGTGTATGAACTACACTTACACAATACAGACTACTAACAGTGACAAAGAGAATGACAGCTGACTCTGATATGAATTGGCTGACTCGGATATGAATGCGCAACTGCGTGGGACAGGTCCACATTAAATATCTCTGGTTAGGGCTTGGCGATATGGAGAAAATCAAATATCACGATATTTGTGGCCAAATACCTCGATATCGATACTGCAACGATATTGTAGTGTTGACTATTGGTGCTTTCACAAAATATTGACACTTTTTTCAGATTTTAGATAAATAATCAGCAGTAATGTGGATATAATGACTAAATGGGTAAAGGCAAATAATAGAACAGTTACAACAGTCTGGTAAATTCAGAAAATGACATCACTTTACTGTAATGCAGCCTTTAAGACCAGGAAAAGACAACACTTATGTTATATTACAAGATTACGATATCCAAAATCTAAGACGATATCTAGTCTCATATCACGATATCGATATAATATCGATATATCGCCCAGCTCTATGTCTGGTGTATGAAATATCTCCTCACTGTGCAGCATGTTTTTAAATAATAAATGTTATTTGTTTTGCCTTTCGCCTTTCAGGACACCCAAGGACACCTTACAAAACATTAATTAAAACATTAATACAAGCAATACAAATTTATCAATAGTAAAATCAAATAGTAAGTAAAATCAAGGTATTATCTAGTTTAAAACATTTATGTCCGTTAAATCAAGGTGGATAAGGTAAAAGTTATATTGGGTATGCTGGGTATGTTTTTACGATACAGGGCTCGATAGTAACGGTGCCCTTGGAAACCAGATCGAGTCAATTGGCAACTGTTTCGTGGCCTCTGGTTGTCCCCTTTGGCATCCACCTGTTCAATATTTGTTTTTGTTTTTTAAATATAAAAACAAATCAAAACTTGAAAATCTTATTTCAAAAGAAATCAATATTTTATTTGGTTGTCTTTTTTTGGTTTAAACACTACGTTTGTGCACAACACAACATTTCAGCTGTTATGCGACCACTTTCCACACACGTGCGTTTGCTGTGAAAATTTGGTGCTAATATGGCACCAGTGCCCGGTATCTACCGGACGAATAGCAACGCTGATTTCGGTGCCTCATTGCGGTGTCACTTAAATGTGAGTGTTGTTTTCTGATGCTCCGAAACTGACGTTCGAGGCAACAGAAGCATCGCTGCATGTCAGGCTAGTAAACCCTAATAACATGTTACACATGGCAGCAGGTAATGTTAGCCTACCATTAGCTACAGTAGTAACTGGATAAACACAGTTAAAATGCTGACAGCCAAATGGTGTAAAAGTGTGACTGTATTTCACTGTAGAGGATTCCAACACCGGGACGTACAACAGTCTGACGCTAAAGCTATGAGCTAAAAGACAAACTAGTACTGGTCACTGCTGTTGGCGAAAAACCACAGATGTGACTAAAGGTTGCGTTTACTTAAAATTGGTAAACCTTGTGTTGCATTCAAAGTTATTGTAAAATACCCTTTTCTCATCTGTTTTTGTCTTTTAACAGCAATTCACTGGTGAAAGAAGTAATTCTTGTTAAATGTTATTGTTATTACATTTTTAATAATAATTTAAATTCCCCCCCTTTTTTTGTGCTGATCCGAAAATTGATCCCTTCTGTGAGTTTTGTGATCCGTTGCACCCCTATTTGAGAGGGATGCAAAATTATATTGCAAGCCATTCTCTCATTGTTTCATTATTAAAATGTTTGGCATAGTTACATAAGAAATTTCAATTTAAAATTTATCTTAAATCTTTGAGGGGCTAACGTTGCTCGGAAAGTCTTTACACACACATCAGAAGTGATGAAAATGTACTGTACACCTGATATGGTGATATGGGTCTCAGGGTTAGTTGTGGAAAATATTCCAATAGCGCCCCCTAAAAAATTTCAATGAAATAGCCCTCACAGTACGTTTCACCTTGCTGTATGAAAAATGGTAGACACATTTATCAATTTTGGATAAACAGGAAGTCAGCCATCTTGGATTGTGTGTATTTTTCATTTTACGGACAAATGATTGAGGACTTTATAACCAAATAACCTTGACTAGGGGTGGGCGATCTGGAAAAAAAATTTCTTGATTTTTGGCGATTTTGACAATAATGATAATGAAACAATATCCTTTAAAAATGTGTTTTATAAAATTGGAATTACTTAATCACTGATGATAATAATAGGCACAATGTTGAATGAAAACAGTTCTTATTTATTTTCTTTAAAATGTAAGTATTCAAGTAAAAACTATTCTAGGACATAAAATACTTATACTACACTAATATTAATTGACCTAGTGTATGAACATTGAACTCTAAGTACCGTAAACATTCATTTGTACACTTCTGCTGTAATGTAAATTGTGCAGCATACAAGCAAGATTAAATCATAATAATAAACAAAGGAAGACAATTGGAAGCAGTCCTGGAGCTGGGATAGGGCAGTGTCAGGCCAGGTTTTGATAGTCCTTCTACTTGGCTGTATAGTCCTTCTGACCGTGATTTATGCTGGGATCAGGAATAGTTGGATGTGATCTGACTGGCCCAGGTGAGGGAGAGGCGCAGTTCTGTATGCTTTCTTGATGTTAGAGTATACATGGTCTACAATAATAAATAATAAAACATATTTTTTCAGCAGATATCTTAGTTATAACAGGATACAGCTAGCAAAGCAGTTTGATGTTTATTTTTGCGGTAATTATTCAGTCTGGGAAATCTCACGATTTCTACAAGCTAATGTTAGCTTAAGTTGACTGTTGCCATCACTGTCTTGCCAATAATGATGTTAAATCAAACCCTCTTGTGTAATGTTGCTTATTTGTCGAGGATAATGTTCTCTACTACTACTGTTGGACAGACAACTTCATTTCTAAGTACGTCCCTAGAGAGACACTCGAAACAGCAGCTTCATTGATTTCAGAAGCTAAAGGTCTAGTTGTTTCCTATGTAAGGTTATAACTATAGTTAGTTTTTCTGCTTAAATGTCAGACCAAGCTGCAGTGGCATTACTGTGTGCATGGAAATGTTTTACAATTACTGAATGCAGCCTCTCTTATCATTAAAGTAAGAGAAAACACTCGTACTTTAAAGGTCCCATGACATGGTGCTCTTTGGATGCTTTTATATAGACCTTAGTGGTCCCCTAATACTGTATCTGAAGTCTCTTTCCTGAAATTCAGCCTTGGTGCAAAATTACAGCCACTAGAGCCAGTCCCACAATGAGCTTTCCTTAGTATGGGCAATTTCTGTGTCTGTAGCTATTGAGGAGGAGAGTGGGAGGGGCAAGGTGGAGGGTGGGGGTGTGGCCTTGACCAACTGCCACTTTTCTCGTTTGAAAGCCGTGATGTCTCTCTCTCTCTCATGGGTTGGCCAAATTCTCTGGGCGGGCAAAGCAGAGAAAGGGGAGGTAACCTTGCTTGTTATGACCTCATAACAAGCAGATTCCAAAACGGCTCATCTGAGCTTTCATTTTCTCAAAGGCAGAGCAGGATACCCAGGGCTCGGTTTACACCTATCACCATTTCTAGCCACTGGGGGACCATAGGCAGGCTGGGGGAACTCATATTAATGTTAAAAAACCTCATAAAGTGAAATGTTCATGCCATGGGACCTTTAAAGCTATAGTGCATAGTTTCTGCATAGTTTCCCCATGAGGAATTCTAAGTAATAACAATACCACTGTTGTTGCATCCACATGACACAAGCCTTCCGTAATCGTGCATGCGCCCCCACTCCTCGTCCACACAGTCACTTGTAGCCAAGGAGTACACAGAGGATTAAAAAACATGCTGGGCTCTTCAGAAGAGGTAATTATCTTCACTTGAGTTTCTGCGCGCGAAAGTCGACGGACGACACGTTCTAAACATAGCAATGCTGAGAAAGTGTTTTGTGAAGCTCATGGTCTTAATTAGCTTTGTATCAACTCAATTGGCAATGGCTTGAATGTAATGGACATTTATTAATATAAAAAAGTTATGCACAAAAGCTTAAATACAATACATAATTAAAAAAGCAGTCTCCTACGGGGAATGTAGAGGAGTGGTGAAGTGTGCATGCAGGTCTCTAAATCAAAGGAAATTATTCATTCAGGTGGGTAGAGGTTGGATGATTTTTATCCTACACGTGGATTGGATGAAGAGCTGATCCACACATTAGTAATAGTGTTTGTGTGTACATAATATACTGTATATTTAAGTATAGTTCTTTTCATACAAACATTTGTAGTGTTTTACACCATTACACATTTGATTTCAGAGCTTACTGTGATTCATTAAATCTTTTTCAGATTGTTGACAGTCCCACACTGCCAAACTTTAAAAACCTGGAAAAATCATTGTTGATAAATGTGATTCTAACTAATGTTCCTCATAAGTATTCAACTAGTTCCATATTTGCAAATGACATCAGTGACCACCGTGTCGTAGCAACAGTTAGAAATACTACACTACCTAAAACTAAACCATGCATTATAGTCCAGCGTAACATGAAGCACTTCTCAGAACAATAATTCTTTAATGAATTAAATTAATATCAGTACAGATGTTGAAAGTGGTTTATCAGTGTTTTTTTGCCCCCAACGGTCCACTGTTGGGAGGCACTGGTTATAGTTAGGGTTAAGGTTAAAGGAACCCGCCGACTTATTGGGAATTTAGCTTATTCACCGTAACCCCCAGAGTTAGACAAGTCGATACATACCCTTCTTATCTCTGTGCGTGCTGTAAGGCTTTCTGACAGCTCCAGCGGCAGTAGCCCATCACAGAACATGCAGGTGAATGGTTCCAGAAATCCTACTGCTCTGAATAAGTGACAAAATAACACCAACATGTTCCTATTTACATGTTGTGATTTGTAGAGTCACAGCGTGTACAAAAAACAGCGTAACTATATTCTCAGACAGGCTTAATGCAAAGCAAATCAGTCCGTCCAAGTACTATATGCTTCCGCCTGAGAATATAGTTCCCGGTTTGTCAAAGGCCGAAGCAATGCTTGGTTTTCACCTGATTTAGCAAATATCCTGATCCTATGAGCGCAACGTGGCATGGGCAAATGCCAGAAAATCGAATCAGAACTCTGACTGGCTGGTCTTCAGACAACTGTGCAATGCATGTACGCTCAAAATTATAAAAAGCCAAAGCTCATCATTTTCTTTCTCAAACCACTCATAGTCTGAATAATCGATCAAAATTTTGGAAAACTATCAAATCCTTATCAGAAAACGGTAAAGGCCAGGAGCTTCCCTCAAGCATTGTGATGTACTTTAAAAAAGTTACAGTTACCAACAAGGCCAAAATGCTTGATTGTTTCAACGAATATTTCAAAGCCTCAGGATTTTTATTTGAGTCATTCAGTCATCAACATGAGTGTTCCTCTACAGTTGATACTGTTGGTCTAGATCCCTCTTGTCAGTCTTGTAGTTTCAGTCCTATCACAATTTCAGACATAAATAAAGCCCTCAACCATTTTGACACAACAAAATCCGCAGGCCCCTGACTAATATTTTTAATCTGTGTTTGAACACAAATGTCATTACTCCCATCTGGAAATCAGCATTTATGGTTCCCCTGCTAAAAGTTGGTGACCCTACCATCTTAACACTAGAACGGCCATGACGGTCATTTTGACAGTTTTGAAATTTATGTGTAATAACTTTGCTGAATAAAAAATACAATCCTGCTGCTGCCTGACTTTTCCTAAAATAGTCTATTTTAATTTTAAAATGTTTTTGCATGCATTACACAAAGGGAAAGAAAATACAATCACTTTTACCTATTTTGGCCATACACGGTCATATTGACCACTCGGATTTTCGCGGTATTGTTTTTAATCTTTCGCGCGGTTGAAGATGCATCTTTGTTCCTTACCATAGTCTCTGTCAGAGAAACGTAACTAGCGGTCTCGAGTAACAAGTGTGGGCATGTATATTTCGGTGTTATTACGTTTTTCTAAAGATATCCTAACACAATACATAATACAATATCGCAATTAGGTATTTATCATGAGAGATTATAGAGTTTGGAATGTGGTGGTCAAAATGACCGCTCACGGCAGTTCTAGTAGTTATGGAATTCTGGCACTTCTAGTGTTAAAGAACTACAGACTAATCTCTAAACTGTCTGCCCTGGTTGAGTTTCTAGAATCCCTTGTCAGTGATCAATTAAAGGATTTTTTTTAACAGTTATAATGTTTTATCTGACTGCCAATCAGGTTTTAGAAAAGGGCATACTACACATCGGCAGCTCTTAAGGTTTTAAATGATTCTGTTGAATCCATGGGCAATAAGCAGCATTGTGCAGCCCTTTTTATTGACCTTTCAAAGGCATTTGATATAGTGGACCACATAGTGCTTAAGCAGAGACTGTATAGGGCTGGGCTTTGTGAACAAACTGTCGGATGGTTTGTTAATTACCTTACAGACAGAACTCAGTGTGTGCAGGTGGAGGGCAGCACTTCTCGCTATCTCAAAATAACAAAAGGCGTGCCGCAGGGGTCAGTCTTGGGGCCACTGCTATTCATCCTCCATATCAATAACCTTGATCATAACGTGTCTAATGTAAAATTTCATTTTTATGCTGATGACACTGTACTGTATTGCTCAGCACCCACCGCAGACCAGGCCCTCTCCTAGTTACAACTTGCTTTTAACACACTTCAACAGAATCTTTATGATTTTAAAACTTGTTTTAAATGCAGAAAAAACTAAAGTCATGCTTTTTTCAAATTCGAAATCTAAATCAAATCTGCCTTCAATCCTCACTTCCCAGGGTATGGAAATTGAATGCGTTTTTAAGTACAGATATCTTGCTATTTTAATTAATGAATCTCTTTCTTTTACCCTTCATATTCAGCAGCTAGCAAAAAGATTAAAACTTAAACTAGGGTTTTATTTCCGAATCAAATCCTGCCTTTGTTTCGAATCTAGAAAGAGGCTGGTCGCTGCCACTTTTATGTCTGTACTTGACTATGGTGATGTTTTATACATGCACTGGACACTGTATACCATGGCTCTCTGAGGTTCATCACTGGTATGAAAGCCCTCACTCACCATTGTGAACTGTATAAACGTGTTGGCCTTCTTTATCAACACGGACACTTCAACACTGGCATATCTTCATATACAAGGCTATTTTAGGTCTCCTTCCATCCTACCCTCTGACCTATATCAGTGTAAATAGTACCGGGACTTACAATCTTCGTTCCCAGGATCTTTTCCTTCTGTCTGCTCCAAAGGTTAGAACTGAGCTGGGGAAAAAGGCGTTTAAGTTTGCTGCTTCCTCTACATGGAACAAGTTATTACTATGAGAGGGTTTTAAGTTATGAAACTGTCTCAATTTAATGCTGATGTCACGATATTAGACAGCACTGCAACCCACCAAGGACAGACCCAAATCCGCTTCACTGCAACCTTCGACCTGCAGTCAGGGATTCAGCGGGAGGTTAAGAGCTCTGCGCTCGACAGCAGCGGCTCCTCCTACTGCCAGAAGCAGAACTTCACCTTGCTCCCCTTTCTTTCTCCAATGCAGTTGTCCAGTTAATAAATACTTGCCAAGTGTACTTGAGCAGGAGACTGAACCCTAAGTTGTTCCCGATGACAGGCCAGCGCCTTGCATCGCAGCTCCTCCACCATCGGTGTATGAATGTGTTAGTGAATGAGAGGCAAAGCACTTTGTCTGGTAAAGTAGAAAGGTGCTACACAATTGCATTCCATTTACCATATACATACTGTGTATGTAGATTATAAATGTGTCTGTTAAATACAACACATACAAATGTACAACATACATTCTTATCACATATGCCATGTTGTGAATTGAATTTAAAGTAAATATAGAAATTGTCATTGTAACTGTTCTGCTCATCTGAGAGAGATCAAGGATAGCGTATGACAAAACAATGAACAGCTGATGCAGTTGTGCAGCACATCATATTTAACTAGAAAATGCAATTTCTGAAGAAATTGCGTGTGAATGCTGTATGTTAAAAGGCTGACGCTACACAGGATTGCTGGCTTGATTTGTTTAAGAAGAAGGTGAAGTAGTGAGAATAGTTGAAAAAGTGGGAATGGGTTTAATTAGTATGAATGGCATTGAAATGTTAACACCCATAATGTTTGAAAGATGTGGAATATAATATTTGTAGTTCATTTTAAGATGATTCTAAACGGGATTACTGGCTTCAATTTGGATGAAGCAGCAGCTGACGGAGTATGAATGAGTCTGAAAAGTGGGAAATGTGTCAGATAAGGAATCTCAATCAGCTCTGTCTCCTCCTGGTATTTCTGGTATGATTTAACACAGGAGGCAGTGCGTTGCTTCACACTTCTTCACTGGAAGCTCACTGTGCCTCATGTGAAAGTCTGTTTGCTTCCCTAAGTACATCTTTAGAAAGGGCACAAATTTCTCTACGTTTTGATGTAATGTCACAAGTGACATTAATGGTAAAGATACTTGAGCTGCGCATGCACAAAGAGAATATTCAGTGCTTTAAGTACTGCCTCTGGCAGTCAGCAGGGATGAAATACAACTGTTAACACTTGACCAGTGAGTGTTAGATAAAACTTACTATACATCACCATACTGCACTATTCAGTTCCATTTTTTTATAGTATCAAATCATAACAAGCGTTTACAGCTTTACAGATCGAGTAGGTCTAGACCACACTCTATAATTTACAAAGACCCAACAATTCCATTAATTCCCACAAGAGCAAGCATTTAGGAAAAACTCCCTTTTAGGCAGAAACCTTGAGTGGTGAGTAAAACTTCGGAGAGACCCAGGCTCTTGGTGGGCGGTTGTCTGCCGGTGCTGGTTGGGGGTATGATGAACAGTGGCAATTATAGTCACAATAAAGATAATGGAACTATGACTAGAAATCGTAGTTGTTGTAGTAGTTCATGGCGAAGCAGGGCACTGCAGGGTGTAGCAGGACATAGCATGATGTAGCAGGGCATAGCTGGATGTCGCAGGGCGTAGCAGGGCATAGCAGGGTGTAGCAGTGCGTCTAGCAGCACCACGGCGACAGCTGCAACTATGATTTAGGTGCCACCCTAATCCAGGAAAAACTGCGGGGCAAGAAAACGTAAGGGCTCCGGGCAGAATTGTCAAAAGTATTCACATTCATTACTCAAGTAGAAGTATAGATACTAGGGTTTGAAAAGACTTCTGTAGAAGTTGAAGTATCAACTCAAGCTTTTTACTCAAGTAAAAGTACTGGTTTCAAAACTACTTAAAGTATAAAAGTAAAAGTAATGTAAGGGGGAAAATGCCATTAAGGACAAAAGCTTAGCCCGCCCCACAGGGGCCTATAGTGCACTACCCCACCTCCACAAAAAATAATTTTTCTAAAGGCCATAATATTAATATATATTAGGCCATATAATAATGTTATATTAAAATCATACCTGCAAACTCAGAAGGGCTGAAAAAGGTGACAGATCTCTTCTGTGTTTTTCAGACAACGGCAGCTACAGTCTGGTGTTAGAATCCTCTACAGTGAAATACAGACACACTTTTACACCGTTTAGCTGTCAGCATTTTAACCGTGTTTACACCAGCTGCTAGCTAACGGTAGGCTAACGTTACCTGCTGTCAGGTGTAGTGTTAACTAGCGTCCCGTGCAACGATGTTTCAGTTCCCTCTAACGTCCGTTTTCGGAGCATCAGAGAGAAGCGCAGGCATTTCAGTGGCACCTAATAAGGCACCGAAATCTGCGTTGTTATTCGGTCCGGTAGATAACGGTCGTTAAGGCACCGGTGCTGTATTAGCACTGGGTCTGTGCAGATGTGATGGATTGCATACAAACCAATAGGGTGTCAGAATGGTATATGTTTATACTTCTCATCCAACCACGATCAAATTATATTTGATGGATAGGTTGTTTTTTTGTTTTTTTTTTTTTTTTTTAAACAATGACAAGCCATGTTTAACTATAGGGCTGAGGGCGCATTGCAGCCTCCAGGGTTAGGCTTAGGCCGAACTGAAATAGCAGTAACGAGGCTATTTTTAAAATGTAAGAAGTAGAAAGTACAGATAATTGCGTGAAAATGTAAGTAGTAGAAGTAAAACGTATGCTGTAAAATAATTACTCCAGTAAAGTATAGATACCCAAAATTTCTACTTAAGTAAGGTAACAAAGTATTTGTACTTCGTTACTTGACACCTCTGGCTCCGGGAAACAAGCTCCTCAGTGCTAGGTTAGTAACAAGCATTTGCCCACAGATAAAAAGAGAGAGGAGAGAGGAGCTCAGTGTGTCAAAGGAAGTCCCCCGGCAGTCTAAAACTATACCAGCATAGCTAAGAGCTGCAGAAAAGCAGAGATAGGGAGGGGATGCACCAAAACTGTGCCTACACACCTTCCCCCGCCGGTCTAGGCGAACGCTGCAACTCCTCACTCCCTAATTATAGGATTAATCAAAGAGGAGAGTTTTAAGTTTACTCTTAAATGTGGTGACTGTGTCTGCTCCCCGAACCCAGAATGGGAGCTGGTTCCACAGGAGAGGAGCCTGTTAGCTAAAGGCTCTGGCTCCCATTCTACTTTTAGAGACTCTAGGAACCACAAGTAACTCTGCATTCAGTGCCCTAGTGGGACAATAAGGTACTATGAGCTCTTCAAGATTTGATGGTGCTTGACCATTTAGAGCTTGTAGGTCAGGAGGATTTTAAATTCAGTCCTGGATTTTGCAGGAAGCCAATGCAGAGAAGCTAATACAGGAGAAATATGATCTCTTTTCTTTTTTTTTTCTTTTTTTTAAATGTTTATTGAGCATCAAACATACAAAGCGTACACAATGTGAAACAGTACTTATAAATATGCAACAGTGCTCACATTTTTTCCCCTTTTCCCCCCAAACTCACCCTCACCTCCCCACAGTACACTATCCCTGACCCCTATGCGGGGTCCCACACCCTGATGCCCCCCTGCTCTGAGATAACACATTACACAAAAATAAATAATAATAAATAAAATAAAAATAAAAACAATATTGCATTGGTGGTTAGTTACACTGTAAATCCAGAGGACATAAACATTTCACTCATCAGGCATGATATCTAGGGAGTCTATGATGGAAAGCAAGGGGTTCCAAGTTTTATCAAATCTCCTCAAAGAGCCTCTAAGGGAGAACCTTAGCCTCTCAAGTTTTAGATTATGTAGGACTTCCTTAATCCATCTGTCATATGATGGAGGTAAGGCCTGCTTCCAGGTAAGTAAGATCAGTCGCCTAGCAAGCAGGGTACAGAAGGCCAAAGAATGTTGTGCTTCAGCTGTTAGGGTGCTGCCATGTGATATACCAAAAAGGGCAGACAAAGGATTTGGGTTTGTTACACAACGGTAGGCTGTGTGAAGAGTGTCAAATATTTTAGACCAAAAGTCTGCTAGCTTTGAACATGACCAAAACATGTGAATGAAGTCTGCAGGAGATTGGTTGCACCTGTTACAGACATCTGCAACATTGGGGTAGAATTTAGACAATCTGTGGTTAGTATAGTAAATCCTATGTATCAGTTTACATTGAATCAGTCCGTGCCGTGCTCAAATGGACGAGTTGTGGACTAACTCCAGAATCTGGTTGCATTGGTCTTCCTCAATATGCCCCAAATCCTGCTCCCATAAATCTCTGTTTTTTGGGGGGAAATTAGAGAGAGTGGAATCAAGGGCTTTAAAGATATAAGAAATAGCCCCTCTCTGAATGGGGTTTACTTTGAGAAGCGTGTCTACCAAAGTCTCTGGGGGGAGATTTGGAAAGCCAGGGTAATCTTTTTGTACAAAATGCCTAATTTGAAAGAAGCGAAAAAGGTGAGCAGAGGGAAGTTGAAATTTGGCTGACAGGTCAGTGAAAGACATGAAGGTGCCATTGTCATAGAGGTCTTTGATAGCCGTGATACCTCTGTCACTCCAGAGTTGAAAGGCAGAATCCATAATAGATGGTTTGAAACTATGATTGTGGGCTACAGGGGCAAGGATAGAGGGATGCTTCAGGCCAAATTGCTTTCTGAATTGCATCCATATTTTAAGCGATTGAATGACTGCAGGGTTAACGCTAATGTCAGTAGCTGACATTGGAAGTTGGGAGCATAGCCACGACTGTAATGAGGTTTTAGAGGAGGAAAATTCTAATTGGACCCAGGCTGGCTGATTGGCCGCGGATTCGACTGTCCAGTATAGGAGTTTTTGAATGTTAGCAGCCCAGTAGTAATGTAGAAAATTGGGGAGGGCTAGCCCCCCAGACTTTTTAGGGAGTTGCAATATGTTTTTCCGCATGCGCACTGGTTTATTACCCCAAAGAAAATGAGAGATTAATTTATCGACTTTGACAAAAAACTTCTTTGAGATAAGTACAGGGATATGTTGGAATAGGTAGAGAAACTTCGGGAGGATGGTCCTTTTGATTAGGTTGACCCTGCCTGCTAAGGAGAGGGGCAGAGTAGACCATCTGTTGAAGTCTTCCTCGACTTTTTTAAGCAAAGGATCGAAATTGCTTTGCCAAGGACCCGGTGATGAAGATACCCAAATATCTGAAGCCTTGGTCCACCCATTTAAAGGGGGCTACATGGTTTGGCAGTTTACCTACTAGGTTATTGATTACGAATGACTCACTTTTCCCAAAATTTAGTTTATACCCTGACAATTGGCCAAATTGTTTTAAGATTTCTAAAATTACGGGGAGAAAAGTAGCAGGGTTGGATACATATAGAAGCAAGTCATCCGCGTACAGTGATAGCTTGTGTACCGTACCCTGACGTGAAATGCCCTCAAAATTTTCTTCAGATCTTAGCCAGATAGCCAAAGGCTCAATGGCTATGGCAAACAGTAAGGGGGACAGTGGACACCCTTGTCTTGTGCCGCGGTGAAGATGAAAAGAGGGTGAGAGCACATTGTTTGTTTGTACAGATGCTACTGGGGAGGAATATAACAATTTTACCCATGATATGAAACCTGAACCCAAACCAAATCTATCCATCATTTCAAAAAGAAACTCCCACTCCACCCTGTCAAAAGCTTTCTCAGCATCCAGCGACACCAATATCTCAGGGGTGCTGGGGCTGGGCATGTTCAGAATGTTTAGGAGTCTCCTGGTGTTGTGAAATGAGTGCCTCCCGAGCATGAAGCCTGTTTGATCTGCTGAAATTATCCCTGGCAGAACCTTTTGAAGGCGGAGGGCCAGAACCTTAGCAAGAATCTTGTAGTCCACATTTAATAATGATATGGGTCTGAAGCTACTACAATGTAAGGGATCTTTGTCCTTTTTTAGGAGAAGCGTAATTGTGGCATTTGTCAGGGTTGGAGGATGTCGGCCAAGTGACAGGGCTAGTGTTAATTTCGTCAGACGAGACGAAACTAAATATGTTCGTCAACGACCTTTTTTTCCATGAATAAGACGAGACGATGACGAGACTGCGGCAATGTCCAAAAACGCTGACTAAGACTAAATTAACATGCATTGTTGACGAAAAAAGACGAGACTAAAATGTTTTGCATAAAATAAAAACTAAGATAAAATCTCTCTTCATTTTCGTCTACAATCGTCTCTACTTTTTCATCATGAGATAGAATATTCAGCTGTTACCGAGACCCGGTTCTACGGCACCGACAGGTGCCCTAACGACCGTTATCTACCGGACCGAATAGCAACGCAGATTTTGGTGCCACTTAAATGCCTGCGCTTCTCTCTGATCCTCCTAAACGGACGTTAGAGTCAACCGAAACATCGCTGCATGGGGCGCTATTTAACACTACACTTGGCAGCAGGTAACGTTAGCATACCGTTAGCTAGCAGTTGGAGTAGCTAAACACGGTTACAGTCATTGACATATATAAAAGGGTTACAATGCTGACAGCTAAACGGTGTAAAGGTTTGTCTCTATTTCACTATGTAGGATTCCAACACGAGACATACGACAGTCTGTAGCTGCCATTGTCTGAAAAACAACACATATGTTGCGTTCACTTGAAATACGGCTCGCCAGTTTCGTGCTACATTTATTTTATTGTAAAATATCCTTTTCCAATGCAGTGGTTGTTTTGTCGTTTACTGGTGAAATAAGGAAGAGGCTCAATATTTATATAACTTTATATAATTTATTTATTTTTATAACTATTTGACTGAAATGGTTATCAGAAATAATTTATTTAAAAAAAGACTAAAATGTTTTGACTAAAACTTGACTAAAATGGCGAGACTTTTAGTCGACTAAAACTCGACTAAGATACCTTGAGTTGTCTTTTGACTAAAACTAGACTAAAATGACGAGACTTTTAGTCGACTAAAACTTGATTAACAAAAATGTTTGGCACAAGACTAAGACTAAATTAAGAATAGGTGACAAAATTAACACTAGACAGGGCCTCATTATACATGTCACATAGAACTGTAGAGAGAAGTGGGGCGAATTTCTTGTAAAATTCTACCGTGAATCCATCTGGACCGGGTGATTTCCCACTCTGCAATGTAGTTATCGCCCCCATGATCTCCGTTGTGGAGATTGGCTTAGCTAAATTCTCTACTAGCCCCTGATCCACTTTAGGGAATTCGATAGTGCTTAACCCACTTGCTGAACTGATGTTAGGGCGATCGGAGGCATATAGATCAGAGTAGAATTTGGAGAATGTTTCATTAATGAGCTTTGGGTCAGAGGTAATGGCGCCTGATGAAGCTATAATACTAGGAATGAACCTAGATGCTGCTGCAGCTCTGGCTTGCTGGGCAAGGAGTTTGCCAGCCTTGTCCCCTGACTCAAAAATTCTTTGTCTTGACTTGAACAGTTGCATTTCTGCATCATTTGAGATTAAAAGGTTGAACTCTGTCTGATATTGTAGACGCTTCTTATAAAGTGAGGGGTCTGGGTTATTTGCATAGCTATCATCAATTTCCAGAATCTTTTGTGCTAGCTCAGTTTTTCTAGACATGGCAGTTTTTCTGAGGTGGGCTGAGTAGGAAATTATCTGGCCTCTTAAATATGCCTTAAGGGACTCCCACAAGGTGCCCCTTAAGGCACATCTGGGTTGTCATTCATTTCAAGAAATACTTCAATGCTCGATCTTAAAGAGTCCACCAGAGGGTCATTGGCAAGCAAATTTGAGTTAAATCTCCAAGGTTTAAAAACACGGTTGTGATTGGGGAAGTTTATGTCTAGTGATGTGGGAGCATGGTCTGAAATCACAATGCTATGGTAATCGCATGATAGAACGTTCGACAGCAGTCTGTCATCTACAAGAAAAAAATCTATTCGAGAATAGGTGCGGTGGACATGTGAGAAGAAAGAAAAAGATTTGTTTTCAGGGAATTTACGCCTCCATGGATCAGACATGCCCAGCTCTTTTGCGAAAGACGCTAGCAGCTTGACAGACTTCGTAAGGGAGTGTGGTCTGAGGGAAGATCTGTCCAAATCAGCATTTTGCACAAAGTTGAAATCTCCCCCAATGATAATATGGGGTGTTTCAATATTAGGAATAGAAGTAAAAATCTTTGACATAAAATGTTAATCATACCAATTTGGTGCATAGATGCTAGCTAGGACGACTTTGATGTGACAGAGTGTCCCTGATACAATAACAAACCGGCCATTTAAATCTGCAATAACATCATCTGCTTCAAATGGAATATTACTTTGGATCAAAATGGCAGCACCCCTGGCTCTTGCACCAAATTTGGAGTGATATACTTGGCTAAACCTACTCCTTTTGATGCGCATAATCTCACCACTATGTAAATGGGTCTCCTGCAGAAATACTATATCTCCTTTCAGATCTTGGAGGTGAGAAATAATCTTATTTATTTTAGTAGGTTGGTTTGCACTCTTGACATTCCATGATATGAAGTGAATGTTATTCATTGTTTGTCTACTTTCCATTAAGGCAAAAGTGGGTTAAGATTATACAGTGTAATATATGTGAATAGTATGCTTGACAAAAAAACAAACAAAAAAAAACAGGCGTTTGTAAATAAAAGGAGAAAAAACAGGTAGAATCCTCCCCCCAAACTCCCCACCCCACAAGCATCCCCAAACATATAGTCTACTTATCGAAATTCTTCCGGAGCTCTTTCCCCTTTTAACCTCCCACTCCACCACACAGTCATATGAACAAATTATTTAACTAAAATTTTTTCAAAACACCTCTGAACAGCAATTTTCTTCTTTATTTCTTTTAACATTTCGTGCCAGCAGTGATCTAAATGGTTGTTACAGTCCAAGAGAAAGGAAGACGCGTCGCTGCAACTCACACCACAACTTGTACTGGCCCGCGCTCCCGGCATAATATCATAGCCCAGTACATGTTACATAGCCCATAGTCAAGCTCACTTCGAACAAGGGTTACATTAAAAATGTAGGTTAAATTGAAATTAAATATATGAAAGTAAGTATATATCAACGAAACATCACACAGAAAAGAAAATAGCCTACCTGTAAACCCATCAGACCGTCTGAGAACATAGTGTAGCTTAGGCTACCAGTCAAATTTGTCCATTTGAGTAAGAAAAGCGCATGCCAGGAAGAGAGAGAGAAAAAAAAAAGAAGTAGAGATAAGAGCAACATGTGTAGCAAATCGCCTCTTGTAGGGATCAGTCGCCAATCGCCATCGAGGATGGTATGATGCCAAAAACTGCTGAGCGTCCTTCACCGAAAAGAGGCGCCGTCTCCCCCCGTCGTCGGCCTTGATGAACAGTCGCGCTGGATACAGTAGTGATGGCTTGAGCTTGAGAGTGAACAACTGACGCATGACTTCTTTGTACTCTGCTCGTTGGTCTATCACTTCAGGACAGTAATCATCGTATAGGTACACTGACTTGCCATCATATTTTAGATCGTCTCGCTTCTTGCGGGCAGCACGAATTACCAAATCCTTGGTCTGAAATTTGTGGAAGCAAATGATCACGGCTCTTGGTTTACCCCCCTCAGCCGGTCGGGGTCTCAGCGCACGATGAGCCCTATCAAGCTCCGGGGGGGAAGGCAGCACAGCTTTGCCCAGTATATCCACCAGGAGATTAGAGAAAAATATTGTTGGTCGTGCTCCCTCAACAGATTCGGGTACTCCGATGAGACGCGTGTTGCACCGTCTGCTTCTCCCCTCCAGGTCAGTAATCTTGGCTTTCAGTTTAGCGTTGTCATCAGCCATGTTGGATAGCTGAGATTCCAACGACTGCAGTTGATTCAGCCCAGATTCCAGGTCGGAAATACGTTGTTCATGGTTAGTGACCGTGGACTGTACACAGTCCAGTTTGGCGTCAATGGCAGCGAGTTTGTTTTCGAATATGACGGACAGTGAGTCAAGCTTCGTTAGCAAGTCGGCCCGCAGTTCCGCTAGCATGTTAGCTAAAGTAGCATTGTCGATAGCAGAGTCAGGTGATGCAAGTTCTTTCTTTGATTGTTTGGCGGTTTTAGACATATTGGCTGGCTAGGACTGTCCAACTACTGTTTAAAAGGCACTTCTAGCGAGGTTAAGGTTAAAACCGACTGAGTAATACTAAAACTAGAGACTGGGTGGCCGGAGCCTGGGAAAACAACGCTACTCCATCCCGCTCGCAAACCGCAAGTCATGATCTCTTTTCTTAGTTCTTGTCAGAACACGTGCAGCAGCTTTCTGGATCAGCTGGAGAGTCTTAAGGGTTTTATTTGAGCATCCTGCTAATAAGGAATTACAATAGTCCAGCCTGGAAGTAACAAATGCATGGACTAGTTTTTCAGCATTGTTTTGAGACAGGATGTGCCTACTTTTGGCAATGTTACGCAGGCTGTTCTTGAGGTTTGTTTTAAGTGGGTGTTAAAGGATATATCCTGATCAAAAATAACTCCTAGATTTCTGACAGTAGTGCTGGAGGCCAGGGCAATGGGGCCATCCAGAGTAGCTATATCTTTAGATATTGAGCATTTGAGATATTGAACAATAACCTCGGTTTTGTCTGAATTTAACATCAGAAAATTGTAAGTCATCCAGGATTTTATATCTTTTAATGCATGTTTGAAGTTTAGCTAACTGACTGGTTTTGTGTGGCTTGAATGAAAGGTATAATTGGGTGTCATCCGCATAACAGTGAAAGTTAATTGAGTGTTTTCTAATAATATTGCCTAGAGGGAATAAGGTGAACAGAATTGGTCCAAGCACTGAGCCTTGTGGAACACCATGGCTAACTTTAGCGTGCCTGGAGGATTCATTAACAAACTGAGATAGATAAGATAAATAGGACTTACACCAGCTTACTTGGACAAACATAGGTTTACTTACATATTTTATAAATATATAAAAATATAAATAATTTAAGTAGGTTGTACATTTTTATTTGCCACTTTTATATACAGTACAGGCCAAAAGTTTGGACACACCTTCTCATTCAATGTGTTTCTTTATTTTCATGACTATTTCTAGATTCTCACTGAAGGCATCAAAATATATATGGAATTATGTACTTAACAAAAAAGTGTGAAATAACTGAAAACATGTCTTATATTTTAAATTCCTCAAAGTAGCCACCCTTTGCTTTTTTTGATAGCACTGCACCCTTGGTGTTCTCTCAATGAGCTTCATGAGGTAGTCACCTGAAATGGTTTTCACTTCACAGGTGTGCTTTGTCAGGGTTAATTAGTGGAATTTTTCCCTTATTAATAAAAAAGCAAAGGGTGGCTACTTTGAGGAATCTAAAATATAAGACATGTTTTCAGTTATTTCACACTTTTTTGTTAAGTACATAATTCCATATGTGTTCATTCATAGTTTTGATGCCTTCAGTGAGAATCTACAATGTAAATAGTCATGAAAATAAAAAATGAAACGCTTTGCATGAGAAGGTGTGTCCAAACTTTTGGCCTGTACTGTACGTTTGTACATTCTTGTGTGTACACTACTGGTCAAAAGTTTTAGAACACTCCAATTTTTCCAGGTTTTTATTGAAATTTATGCAGTTCAATGTCTTATTGTACTCTGAAATGAATGAATAGAACAAATGAATAATTTAAGTTAAAAAAGAAATCCTGGAATCAATTTATAAACCAAAATGTATTCTACATTTTTTACTCATCAAAGTAGCCCCCTTTGGCAGATATAACAGCTGAACACACTCATGGCATTCTTTCTACAGTGGAAATCAAATATTCTTCAGAAAGTTCTTCCCAACTCTGTTGCAGAAGTTCCCATAAATGTGTGGCACTTGTAGGTTGCTTTGCTTTCACTTTTCTGTCCAGTTCATCCCGAACCAGCTCAATTTAAGTCTGGTGACTGTGCTGGCCACTCCATGTTTTTTTTTTTCCTAAGGTAGTTCTGGCATAGCTTGGACTTATGTTTTGGGTCATTATCTTGCTGTAGGAGGAACCCCTGACCAACTAGGCACATACCAGAGGGTACTGCATGGCACTGCAAAATGCTGTGGTAGCCGTTTTGGTTCAGGGTGCCTTTTACTCTGTACAAATCACCGACCCTGGATCCAGCAAAACAGCCCCAGACCATCATGCTTCCTCCCCATGTTTGACAGTTGATGTCACACACTGAGGAACCATCCTTTCGCCTACTCGATGGCGTACAAAGATCCTGCGTGATGAACCGAAGAGGTCAAATTTGTATTAATCAGTCCATAGCACCTTCTTCCAGTCTTCAGTAGTCCATTGACAATGTTTCTTGGCCCAGGCAAGCCTCTTTTTCTTATTCTGACGTCTTAGCAATGGCTTTCTTGCTGCAACTCGACCTATCAAACCTGCAGCTGGAAGTCTTCTCTTTACAGTTGAAACTGAGACTTGCTTATTACGACCACTATTAAGCTGTGCTTGAAGCTGTTGTCCTGTGAGCCACCTATCGCACAAGCTGTTGACTCTCAGAAACTTGTCTTCTGATTCTGTTGTGGCTTTGGGTCTGCCAGACCTCTTCCTTTCAGTTTCCCCCAGTTTCTAAGTGAATTTTCATGGTGAAGAATACTGTACTCACTGACACCTTGACTTTCTTCGCAATTTCTCAGTAGGAAAGACCAATATTCTTAAGTGTTATGATGGTCTGTCTCTCTTCCATTGTTAATTGCCTTTTCCCGCCATTTTTATAGCAACACACTACTTTCCGCAGTACAATACTGTTCATATAATGCTCACGAAGGTATGGTACCACAGTGTGTTCCAACAATACTTCTATAGAAACGGAGGGGGTTGTAAGTAATCCAGACAAGTTAGAACACCTGTGGGAATTGGTAGCACGAACTGTCAAAGCTTGATCAACCTCCATTGCTGCAGAACAGCTTTACGTTGTTAATCCATTTCTTGTTAACTGAAAAGGCCTTTTTGTTAAATACTGAAATGTACACTATTTTTCAGTTTTGGGTAACCTTACTTTATTTTTATTTTTTTTACCTCAGGCAGTTCACCACTTATCTTTGTACCATTTCAAGCTATTCACTTGAACTGCTAAAATTTCAATAAAAAAATAGAAAAATTGGGGTGTTCTAAAACTTTTGACCAGTAGTTAATTTTTTTTGAGTAGTTGGGGCCCGAGCGCCGACAGCGACGAAGGCCCTATTGAAACTGAAGGAATTATTCTTTTTGAGGGGCTTAACATACTCAAAAGCTCAGCAAAATTGGCGGTCGAGTCAACCCTGGTGAATATTTACGTATTTTAGGGGTTTCAGGAATAGGCACACAAAATGGCTCGCTTGTGCCTCCTACAACACTTAAAAATGTAGCCCCTGCAGTATGTTTACCGTAGACTAACGAAACATGGTACACATATGTAGCATGTCAAGACGTACAAAAAAGCTCATTGGAGCCATACCCTTAACGCAAAACAGGAAGTCTTCCATTTTGAATTGAAAGTTAAAATTGCGATTTTGGCCATTTCCACGTTGTACTTTAACAAACTCCTCCTAGAGATTTCATCCGATCAACTTCAAATTTGGTCTGTGCCATCTTAAGACCTTAAAGATGAAAAGTTATTAAAAGAAAAACTTTTCGTTATAGGGCATGGCCGTGGCGGGGCGGTCATTTTGTGTGTTTCGCCATCGAAACAGGAAGTGGGTGTACATTGTCCAATTGGCTCGAAACTTTTCATGATTCATAGAACTAACTCTGAGGACATTTACCGGACAAAATTGACTCAAAGTCATAGTGCCCCCTAGTGGCAACATGAAGTAGGCCTAAAAGTCAAGGTGCTATACTTTAACTCCTCCTCCTAGGGAATTCATCTGATGGACTTCAAATTTGGTCTATACCATCTCAACACCTTAAAGATGAAAAGTTATTAAAAGAAAAACTTTTCGTCGGTGTAGGCGTGGCATGCATTTGAGTGTTTAGCGATGAACGAGAAAGTGGCTGTAACTACAGTATACATTGTCATATCTGCTTGAAATTTCACAGAATCAAGAGTCCAGGCCTGAGGAAATATACAGGCCAATATTGACTTTTGGTCATAGCGACCCACGCTGGCAACAAGAAATCTGCCTTATATGACAAACATCATCCGAACTTAGAATTTGTGGTCTACATGTGATACTGAACCGACCTTATAATATAATCATGCCCACTTACTCAGGCCACGCCCCTTTCATAACATTTCAACCGTTTAAGGTAGTCTTGTGTGAGGTGTCATTGAACTCAGAAGAGAGTTCCTTCTTCATTGGTGATGGTTTGGCCCGCCCCTATGATTAAGCCATGCCCCTTTCATAAATGGTGACTCATTTAAGGTAGAGTCTTATGTGAGGTATCAATGAACTCAGCAGAGACCCGACCCATATACGATGGCCACGCCCCCTTTCACAGCTAATGAACTGTATGACATAGTCTTGTGTGAGGTATCATTGAACACGGTGGGGAGTTCCCTTTTCATAGGTGACGATTTGCGGTGTCGGAGTGCCGCGCAAATGCACGGTCGCAAGGATTCTTGCCGACCAATCTATTCTGCCGGATTTCACTCATTCAGGCCGTATATTCGTTGCCTTGGGTTTTCTTTGTGTTGCCATTTTAAACTCCTGATTTATGAGGACTATAGTTAACTTTTTCTCAGATCTCTGCAAGGTAAATCGAGACAGCTAGCTAGACTCCTAGAAACCCTCTCCCACCCTCCGCGGTCTCTAGGAAAACAAAAACAAACATCACACCTTGCCTAGTCACTCTCCTCTAATTTTTGTGATGCGGAGGTCATTAGGACTGATATTTGTGCTGCTGCGTTTTTCCATAGATCTATAGTCGATGATTTGGCTTTGTTAATCCTTGCTGTAGAGAGCTCAAGCATAACTATGTCCAGAAAATGTTTGTTTTATACAAAGCATGGGGGGAGCCAGCGCTGAACTACCATTTTCTTGGTCGCAGTTGATCTGGCTAGCCAGATTTTCTTCGGTCTCCCAAGTAGGTGTAATTTAGAGTCATCATTAAGTAACAAAACAATCGGGTCAGTAGGAAGTCGACATCCTATCACAACAGATATTATTGATATTGTTTTATTCCAAAACTCATGCACCTGTTCACACTCCCAGACCATGTACAGGAAAGTTCCAGTTTGTTTTGTTGGTTGGCAGAATGTGCAATAGGGAGTAGGAATGGCTTTAGAGACGTATCTCTTCTGAGGCGTCCAATATGTCCTATGGCATATGTTGAAGTGGATCTGCTGTCATTTGGGTTCTTGGAACAGTGGGAAATATTGTCCCAAACTGTCTCCCAATTAATTACGTTCCCCTCCGAGCTCAGCTCTCACTCCCATTTCTTTACTATTGGGAGTTCTCCTACGGATACTTGCATCAGTTGCAAGGAAGAAGAAGGATGTCCTAGGGACCTCAAAGCTAGCTCTCAGGTCTTAACATACCTTCCCCATTGAATAACTGGTCTAGAGTATAAATACCTCTGTCACTCCACTGGTTATAAACAAAAGGTTTGTTACCAGACATTTAATGCATGTTGTGCCAAATTGGGGCGTTCAAATGCCAGTTATTGGTGTCAGCGCCGGCCCCGAGTCTTTTGGGGGCCCTAAGCAGAATTTGATTTGGGGGCCCCCTACCACGCGGAGTCACCTTTGCTTGATGATTATTGACACAAATGTCACGCTATAATGTTACATTATAAATTAATACAGTGAGGTTATGTATTAATACAGTGACGGATTATGAACTACTGTCCCCCTGGGCACAGATGCATAAGAACCCTCCCCCCCCCCCCTACTCTATTTCTGCAAAAGTGGGTGCAAATGGCGAGGGGGGGTCTGTGGGTGCTCCCCCAGAAACATTTTTATTTATTGGTATATGTGATTTCCTGTATTCTGGTGCATTTTAACTGGAGAAGGGCAATACCTAAATTTGTTCAGATTCATAGCCTTTTGCTTTTTGATTTATTAAGGTAGTGACTTCACGCAGCTACTTGGGCTTCAGGGCCAACACGTTCAATCCCACAGAACTTCATGTTCTCTATTTATCCTAATAGGGATGCATATCTAGATTTTTTTCCTGACAGATAGCCCGCCCGTGTTAACCGCTTATTAACAGTTAACAATCAGCCTACTAAGTCCAAGTACACCCATGTGGGAGAGTTAGCAGCCACAATGTTGCGTACATTGTTGTTGATACATACAGCAACTTTCCCAGTCCCCAAGTCTCCACCACATCAATTAGTTTAGCTGCATGGTTGTCAGATGTGGGTCTGCCTGACATACTCTGTGTTAGTAGGAAGTAGGGCTGGGCGATATGACCTCAAAAAAATCTGATTCATGATTTAAATCGATCCCCCCCCCCCCCACACACACTTTAAATCAATCTGCAGATGACAAATAAATGACACACACACACAATTATTAAAATACACAATTATGATTATTAATGCCAATTTTATGTAAATATATATTGGTTTGAGTGTTTTCCCTACCATTGTATTGGGGCGCCCTCCGTGAAAGAGTGACAAAATTATATTATGCTATATATTCAACAAATTATATAATTATGCTATATATTCAACAACAACTAAACGGATGCGTTAGATAAAGCTGTTTTCACACATACAGGTTCACTTCTCGTTCTTCAGTAAAAGTTCAATTAATTTTGACTTTAATCGCGCAACCTTGGCCCTATTTTTACCTGTTGCTAAGTAATGTACATTAACATCCCATGGTCTCATGAGTGTAGCATACCTGTAGCAAGCTCCTTTGTAGTAACTAGCGGTAAAAAACAACAACATTGAAACGTGCTACAGAGCGGCGATTGCTAGTTGTTTAAGCCGTCACAGCTTGGTCGTATCAGTGGCATTTAGTAGATGTGTTGAGCCGCATCAGAGTTCCTCAACACCGGGTCCGGTGCTCCATGGTGCTCCGTCAGGTCAGTGGTAGTTCGTGGTTCAGTTATCCGAGAATAGGTGACTTTGAGCCAGGTACAGAGCACAATGAGCTGCCGGTCATTTCGGCAAGTAATAAGTTTCAAGTAATGAAACAAGTAGTTAAGAAAATAACAAATATTAGCCGCTGTCGCTGCCATGTTGTTTGTGTATCTCCATGGCAAACGCGCGGGGGTGGGCTGGGCCCATTCAGAACTACGGGAGCCCAGATGGGAACGTCGGCGAATGTTAAGAGGAAAAAACAACACTCGATATGGACCCCAAGCAGCCACTTAGTTCGCTTATGCCTCGGGCCGGCTTTGATTGGTGTAGTGTAGTTGCTCCTCCACCTGTTTAAAATTGGTCACTGTGTTGGTGATAATAGGGCCATAGGCTAGCATACACTTTTTTGGACACACAACTGTGAAGACAAGGTCTTGCAGTCTTAGACTTCCAGTGAGGTTTTGCTTTATTTCTCTCCATGGAACTGTAGATGAGGGGTCCATCCACACTCTGAGGGTCTGTAGCTGAAAGGCTCTGTGGTACACTTTAAGGTTAAGGAGGGCCAGGCCTCCCATGTTTGCGGTACATTGCAGGGTAGAGTTTTTTTAGCTTGGGTTGTCATTATTCTAAATATACTGCCGAATTACGGTATCAAGTTTCTTCCAGAAATTTGTTGGTGGGGGTAAGGGGATCATTGTACTTAAGAAATTCACACAAGGAACTATGTTCGGCAGCGCAGACCAATTGGCTAGATCTCTTTGAACACCACTTAATATAGATTCATAATTCTCCTGGACAACTGGCTGTAGCGATGCATGAATGGTGATGCCCAAATATGTAATTTTGCTTTGGGTTGGTATTGTGTCACTAATAGCTGATGTCACCTGTCTGTTGTTCAACAGAAGATTAGATTTATTCCAATTGATTTTGTAGCCGGAGATTGAGCCAAATTCATTAAAGATCTTAAGGATCCTCAAGGTCAGATATGTACAGCAAAATATAATCTGCAAATAACGATATTGAGTTGTTATTGGATTTAATCTGGACATTACATGTTTTATTTTGCCTTATGGCCTGGGCTAACTATTCAGGAGAGATCGAAAATAGCATGGGAGATAGCGGGCATCCCTGTCTCGAGCCCCGCGCGATGGGGAATGGCTAAGAATGCAGGCCACTGGTTGAGACTATGGCTGTGGGATTCGCATATAAAGTACGTACCATTTCAATGAATTTGGCTCCCAAACCAAGCCTCTCCATTACTTGCCACAAGTAGTTCCACTCTAGGCGGTCAAAAGCCTTTTCCGCGTCAAGTGATAAAACTGCTGCCATTGTTGGGAGGTTTTTGGCTTCTTCTATTACATGAAATAATCTGTGTGCATTGTCTGCAGCGTGACGCTTTGGTATGAAGCCTGATTGGTCGGGGTGGACTAGCTTCTCAATGAAGCGTTCTAGACGTAGTGCCAAGACTTTGGAATAAAGCTTAATATCAATTCCAATGAGGCTGATGGGCCTGTAGTTCGCGCACTCCGTAGGATCTTTGCCCTTTTTGTGTATGACCGAAATTAGTGCAGTGTTGGTTTGTTGATGAAAGGTGCCCCTCTCTATGGCCGAGGTTAAAGTTTGTAAAATGATAGATCCTAGTGTGTCAAAGTACTGTAGTAAAAGTTATGATGGAATTCCATCGAACCCATGTTTTCCCTTTCTTAGCTGTTTCTAATACTGATTTAAGTTCCTCTAACGTAATAGGTTGACCCAGTTCTTCTGCCTCCTCTGGGTCAAGAAGAGGCAGGTTTAGCTCTTTCAGGAACCTTTGGCACTGTATCGGATCCTGATTGCAGGAAGATTCTTACAATTTTGAATAAAAGGATTGGAAAGTGGCGGTGATATCTTTAGGATTCGTTGAGATACCTCGGTCCGTGCGGATGCTGTTGATAGTAGATCTGGACTCGCTTTGTTTTAATTTGAGCTAGCAATTTCCTTGGTTTACAATCATTAAAATTGTAATTTTGCCTCACTCTGTGCATTATGAATTCAGCTCTCCTTTTTAGCAAATCATTTAGCTCTGCTCGATTTGTGACTAAAAGAGTATGTGTAGATTTAGAAAAGCACGTCTTTAGTGACTGCTCTAATGATTTACAACGCTCTTCCAACCCGAAATCCTTGCCTCTCTCTTTTTCTTCAAATTTGCCGCAAAGGATGATGTGAAATCTCTAATAAATCCTTTAGTGGCTTGCCAGATGTACGCCGGGTCCGTCAGTATTGATTGATATAAACTCCACCAGTTTGGCTCTAAACTCTGTATCAAAATCTGTGTTTTGGAGAAGGGAATTATTAAATTGCCACCTTCTAGATCTTTCTCCTAACATATCACAATGGAATGTGGTTATCAGCGCATTGTGATCAGACAGGATTTCTGGTTCTATCGCTATCGTGTGGAACATTGCCCTAAGTTCACTGGAGCACAAAAAATAATCAATGCGGGAGTGGGTGAGGTGACGTGTGGAGAAAAATGTGTAATCCTTATTAGTAGGATTGTGCATCCTCCATATGTCTGTAAGATGGTGGGATTCAACAACTGCATTGAACATGTCCGATATGTGTTTTTGGGCTTTCATATGGCTGATCCCTGATCTATCCTGATTTAAATCTAGTACCGCATTCATGTCTCCCCCTATAATTAATGAATATTCATTGAGAGAGCAAGTCATTGGTTAGGCGCGGGAAAAAGCTTTTATAATATGTAGCCGGGCGGTATACTGAAACTAAGGCTATTTTCCTACTTCTTATCATAGTGTGTATATATATATATATATATATATATATATATATATATATATATATATGATATTCTGCCTGAAGAGTCTTTACTACTTTTGTCTATGGTGAGTGTGCATCTCCATGACATGGTCATCACTAGATGAAGCAGCAACCTTAAAGTATTTATTTTGTAACCGATTTACATCTCTTTTATGTAAGTGTGACTCTTGTATAAGTGCAACGTCTATGTTTTTCCTTCTTAAATAATCCAGGAATTTATCTTGTTTGATTGGCCCGTTTAGCCCCCTGATGTTAACTGAAAGGATTGAAAGCTCAGCCATCTTCAAAATTGAAACGCATACATGTCTTGAGTACCCTACCGGATTTTGCTGACAAATCTGTAGCAAAGGTTGAACTGTTACCTCTGAGCAAGGTGTGACAAAAACATAAAAAGTAAAATAAATCCCCTAACCCTCTTAGACCGCAGACACCCTCCCCTATTTGTAAGATGCGTGACCACATCAAACGCAGTTTGCGCAAAACTCCAGCTCAAAACTACACCTCCTGTCTTAAGTCACAGGTTAATTGAAACAGATCTAGTGAATTCTTATGTTAAACATGAAAAATATTATAAACACCTTCAAACAATTTCTGGACTAAGCTGTGTGAGAAACAGACCAATCTAGTTGGAGTAATAAGCAGACTATGAGCTGAACAGACCGTATCCCTCATGTTCTTTCAGTCTAGCTTAACTGTTAACAAACTTAAACCGTAAACTGACCAGCCAGGGTTTTTTCAGTTTGCGTGTCCCTGTAAAGCTCGTCTTCAAAATTTCCTCAAAAATATAGATTGTAGACTGAGTAGCCAGCATTCATCATTCCTTACAGTCTGGTTAGATGTCCTGCAACGGTTGGTTTCAAAACTTACACACAGCGTCCTCCAGTCAAACTCGATACAGTGGCCCAAATACCGTTAGTCCACAGGTGCTGAGTCCTCCAGTCGCGGCGCCCGGTATCGAATCAAAGTCCCGCGGTCGCACTCCGGTTCCTTACGGCAGGGGATAATCCGTGCGTGTACAAGTCAGAGTTGCGTTCAGTTAGCAGTGCCAGCTCGTGTTGTATCTCTTCAGGCAGCCAAAGCCGCTGGATCTTGAGTGTGACGCAGTCAGACTGGTCCAGCTCACTTACCATGCTTTCTTGCATCTCAGGTTCTGCACCGATGTGTTGCTTCGAGGCATTAAGTTTAGGGCTGAATGATTAATAGCATTTGCAATAATATCGCCAGGGCATGAAGTTAACTTTTTTGACCACCAGCCACTGTGGCACCTGCCACAGTGGCTGGTGCCACAGTGGCAGGTTGTTGTGTCTCTATGATCCTATCCTGTCCTATTCATGGTAGCCTACTCATGGACATTGCGCCGTCATCACGTGCTGTAGTAGAGGGTCCTGCCTTGATAATACTGCATAGAGGTCTGGTGTTGGCTCGTTATGCCACTGCATATAAGAGATGAGATGACTGACAAAATCAGGAGTAGCCTACGTGCACCACAACAATAAAAAAAACACTGGTGAATGTGGACCATAACACATGAGTTTTTGCAATACAGTTTTTTGTATAGTTCTTAAAAATGGAAGAATTGGGGAGAATAATAATTAGTACTATTAATTAATTACTCTGGGCTAAGATTTTCTAGGAACCTTACCAAAAAGGCTCAGGATGATGATATGAAAATGGCTGGTGGATTTAAGACAAAAAATAATAATTTATTTAATGAATCAAATATGAACATATCTGTCAGTGGCTTGTTGATCTTTACATTGTTAGTTAATTTCCTATCCTGGGCTGGGACACACATTCATACGGTTTAATAAAGTACTTATTGGACTTTAACTTATCATTGCACTTACAGTAACGAGCGTAGCTGTCCTCAATTTAGGTCATCCTGTAGGCTAGGTCTCATCTGCGTTTTTTCCTGCATCCACCGTGTGTGTTTGTGTGTGTGTGTGTGTGTGTGTGTGTGTGTGTGTGTGTGTGCGCGGCAGTCGCGGGGGAAACAGAGCAACAGCCCCGCCCGCTGCAGACAGCTGACAAGATTGAAACAGCAGCAACTTTCAGAGACTTAAGACTTGAGTGAAAAATCGTTACAGCGTACATTGATGTTACAATGTATACATGTTGGCAGGACGGTCTGAAATGTTTTGCACGGTCTTTCGCTGTATGTTTTATTGGTAAATGTGAGATGTTCGAGTCACACACATCTCGTCTTCATAACAGAAACAAGGAAATTGATTTTACCCGTTCTCACTCCCGCTTGGTCAGTGGCTGCACGTGGGACTGCTGAGATTGTGTTAGTAATGAAAATGCGATAGGGAGCCCCGGCTGTCAATTAATGTCTTCCAGTGATGCGGGCCCCTGTTTGGACCAGGCCCGTAAGCAACCGCGTACCCTGCTTACCGATAGTTATGCATCTGAATCACTCAATTCTCATTGGCTACCTGCCAATGTGGCAGGTAGATTGACAGTGGTACCTGCCAATTGCAAAATTCAACCGCATTTGGCGGGTAGCATGCTAACGCTACGCCGTACCTTGAGCAGATTTCTGTCATTCAAACAACTGAGTTGTAATTTAAAACTTTTACAGCCATTTTAATAAAATGGCAGCTTTTATTCGGGCTCGAGTCATACATGCAGTTAATGAATACAGGCACGCAGAACTGAAGGCTCGGTTAGCAACGATTAGCAATGATTAGCTCTGATTAGAGGTTAGCTCCAGTTAGCTAGCTCCGTTATAAAGATAGTGTGATGGAGTAGGGGATACTGCTGGGGAGAGGGGTAACAACCAGACTCTGATAAATGACGTTCGGGGAGCTTTCACAGCAGCGTGGCTGCGTTGTTTCAACGGTTTTATTAGAACAGATAATCCCACAACAAGACCACCACCAGCAGCAGCATGATACTGCTAACGTAACGATAGCCTCTATGAGCAAGAAGTGCAACGTCGTTGACACTGTCATGCACACGGCACGCAACTTCATGAGGGGAGGGGCTGGAGGCAGCTCCTCTGTGTGCTCTGTAAAAAAGATAAATACACCGATGTATATACTATATTTTTACTTATTTGACTGTCTAGTAAAGTTCAAAGACAGTGTTTAAAAAGAGCAATCCACATGTTTATTACAGTAAATAATAATTAATCTAAATACTACTAAGTGTGGTAAAGCCACATTTGTTTTTATATTTCTGCAATCTGCACTTTAGTTTGTGTGATTTGTTTCTGACTTTCATATGAATGTTTACACCAGGCTTGTTCAGTGCTCAGTATAATACTGTGATTGAAGTAGTTAAATAAAAGATTTCATTCATATAAATTCATGCATCACCTAATTTCATCATCACATCCAGGCCTCCAGGAAAGAAGTTTGTTTAATCTATCTAATCTTCTGTTGTTCATACTATACAATGATTTATTGCTTGTCTTTGTTGAATAATACAGAAGACAAAGAGCTTAAAAAATAATCGCATATTGAATCGCAATCGCAATATTTTTGAAAAAAATCGCAATTAGATTATTTTCAAAAATCTTTCAGCCCTAATTAATTTCGGCCAGCACTCCCTTCACCGTGCTGTAGATCACTGATTTAAGCACACTTAGCTGCTTCTCCAAGACCCGGTCGATTAATTCCTCCATATTTGACAGCGTGTTCACATTAGCTGCTCAGTTAGCCACCACTCCATTAGCCGCAGACATGCTAGCAAACTTCTCCGAACTGAGTAGACAGCCCAGGCGACGAGACCCGCTCTTTCGTGCCTGCAGGCATTTCACAGAATCACCGTGACAACAGACAAAACGATTTGGCATCGAAGAAAAAGTAATAGACCTGGTTATTTAATGAAATACGGAGGCGAGTATAGGAGCTCAGTCTATTGCAACCGTTGCGGCCGCCGGTCACGTGCTTCTCCCAACTAAAACAACCTTTGAAGGTACACATGTTCCACCAAAACAAGTTCCTTCTTGTGGCTATTTTGCAGAGGCGCCGTAGCTCTGTACGGCCTCCCAAGACGATTGTGATTGGTCAAAAGAAATGGCAATAAAGGCCGGAGCACGTCTTTCTCCTATCCCGGAATGCTGTGTGGACTAGCCAGACCCTCCTCCGTAGCGCTGTGGAGGAAGGTCTGGAAATATGAGACTATTGTTTATTTGACTAAGATGTGAGGAGAGGACTCGAAGAGAGGAATCTGGGATGTACACTGGGAATTAGGAAAGGGCTGTGAGACTATACAGCGATTTGGTTTATGCTTGTTTAGCGGGCTCCATAGAGCCCCATAATGTGTGGAAGGCCTTAGTTTTGACAAAGGTGCCCTCATTTCCACATGATTTGGTATCCACATTGCTCTCATCATTTGGGACATACAGTACAGGCCAAAAGTTTGGACACACCTTCTCATTCAATGGGTTTCCTTTATTTTCATGACTATTTACATTGTAGATTCTCACTGAAGACATCAAAACTATGAATGAACAAATGTGGAATTATGTACTTAACAAAAAAGTGTGAAATAACTGAAAACATGTCTTAAATTTTAGATTCCTCAAAGTAGCCACCCTTTGCTCTGTTTACTGCTTTGCACACTCTTGGCATTCTCTTGATGAGCTTCAAGAGGTAGTCACCTGAAATGGTTTTCCAACAGTCTTGAAAGAGTTCCCAGAGATGCTTAGCACTTGTTGGCCCTTTTGCCTTCACTCTGCGGTCCAGCTCACCCCAAACCCTCTCGATTAGATTCAGGTCCAGTGACTGTGGAGGCCAGGTCATCTGGCCCAGAACTCCATCACTCTCCTTCTTGGTTAAATAGCCCTTACACAGCCTCGAGGTGTCTTTGGGTTCATTGTCCCTGGGTTCCCGCGGGTCCTTGAAAAGTCTTAAAATGTCTTAAATTAAAATCCGGGTAATTAAAGGAGAACTCCGGGCAAGTTTTACGTTAATCTTGATCGCTATATGTATATGAGTACTGTCGATAGCAAAAAAAATGAGCCGAATTGGTGCTAGCAACACGGAGCTGAAAATGGCAGTAATGTGGGCATAAGATAAAGAGTGTCTTTGTGCCTCTTAACAGACACAAAATGCAATTAAAATGTCTGTGCAACATGAACAGGGCCCTTACATGACAACAAGATGCGTTTAGCAACTTAGCCATTGTTTAAATTCACCTACCCTCTTAGCTGCTAGCTGACGTCTGGGATGAGTGAGTGTGTTCAGCCAGGCTCCGGTAATAATCATCACGCAGCAGTTCCATGTGTATTTGTAGCATATATATCCATTTTGTGTGCGGTCGTTGGTGAATATGAGTCTCTGCAGTGGCGAATTGTGTCGTAGTTTCCTTAGCCAGGCTAGCAGCCCCGACTGGCATCCTTCTACTTCCTCCCCGCCTCCCTTGCCTGCCGCTGCCGACAACAATCCACAGGCGCCCGCTGGTCTGGTGGATGTCCTCCAGAGGACAGTTCATGCTTTCAAATTTTGAAGTTTATTCCCCCCTCATAAATAGGTAATTGAGCACTGTAGTGATCCTATCCGTGACTATGTAACTACATGGAAACAGACCAAATGTAATTAATTGCATTTTGTTACTGTTAAGAGGCACAAAGACACTCTTTATCTTATGCCCCCATAACTGCCGTTTTAGCTGAGTGGGAGCTCTCGGCATTAGCTGGAGCAGCTCCGTGTTGCTAGCACCGATTCGGCTCGTTTTTTTTGCTATCGACAGTACTCATATACATATAGCGATCAAGATTAACGTAAAAATTGCCCGGAGTTCTCCTTTAAGGTCTTAAATTGTCTTAAATTTACAATAAAGTTGCTGTAGGTATTAAAATTTCAGCCGGTGCGCTTAATGACGATGGGAAAGCACAGTGGCCCACCGTAAAACATCTAATAGTTAATTATTTTAGCATGGTGTGAAATGAGAGTCTCCGCGATTAACAGCTATTTTACGGTACGTCGGCTACAGAAGCTGACGTCGGGCTGCGTGCCGCCATTACGCAGTTGTCGAGGGGTTCAACCTTTTATATATGTCAATGGGTTCAACATGCAAAAAAGATGGGGAAGTGCAAATTTAAGGACAAGTGGATGGAAGAGGATGTATTTAGGAGGTGGTTGGCGCCAGCTGAAAACAACGAGGCAATGTGTAAATTCTGTAAAAAGACTTTTTCATTAGGGACCAAAGCCGTTGAGTCACATATGAGAGGAGGAAAGCACCAGCGGTATGTGGCAGCAGCTAGCCATAGCGGGGCCAGGCTAATCCCTGCATTGTTTGTAGCACGAACTAACGACGTTACAATTCAGACGCCACCTCTCAGTCGGAGGCACAATTCATTTAAATCTAACGAGGACATACGTGGCGTCTTTGCTGTCATGTTCCCCGAACATGTGGTGAAAATAAAACGGCATATGTCGCCAAATATGGCATCGCTTTATTCATCAAGAAGGAGCTATCGTGCAGCGTTGGTGAGAAGCCATATGTTGTCATATTTGACGAAAGCATGAATTAAACAACAAAGAGCAAACAAATGGACCTTCATTTGCGGTTCTGGACTAGCTACTGATTATGAGACTGGCACACACCACGTCATCTCCCACTACTATGGGTTGGAGTTCATGGGTCACCCCAGAGCCGAGGACATGTTGGGTCATTTCAGTGTAAGTAACGTTACAATCCCATACTATTATTCATACTAAGTGTGGTGTAAAATGAGTACCGTTAGTGCGGTCCAAAGCTCATATGCTAGCGGTGTAAACACCAACACTCCCCCCGGTGCTCAGTGCTGCCACTCCGGGCAGAGTCGGCAGAGGACTGGTTATGTGCTCCAGTCAGGTCACAGGTCTATGGTCACTTTGACAATCTAACAGGTAACAACATGTTAGCTCAGAGTTTAAGAGGTGTAACTGTTGGTAGGTGTGGTTTATTTTGTTTAAATATGCCGAATTGTGATTTTATGGGTTGTTGGGCAAATGTAGCTGCTAATGTAGGCTGTCACTTGTTGCACATGTCTTGAGGAGAATTTGGGATGTTACAAAACAATGGACCTCTCTATTCATTGGTTTCTCTCATTAAGAGTCATGTACATTATTTGTCAACTTTTTGGCTTGGGACAGGCTGTTTTGAGGACTTTCATTATTGAGCTTATTTATGATGGAGACTCAGGGCTCCAGACTAACTTTTTTCACTAGGAGCACAGTGGCCCCCTACTGAAAATTTTAGGGGCGCAACCACAACATTTAGGGGCACACACCGTAAATCAACATGCTAACCAAATATTCACATTTCTACTAATTTCCACTGTATTACTAATAAATACTTTGATAATAGATGCAGAAATTACAATGTGCTGTTTCAAATTCAGTGTCACTTTTGAAGATGTAACATAGAAGGCACCATTGCTGTCATGACAGTAAACAAAATATTTTAAAACTATACCAGCTCTGGTCTGCAACTACAATGAATTCACCTTAAAATTAAACATGTATTGTTTAGGCTATCTGAACCAATATTGGTACAGATACCTGAAATTATGGTACATTTTTTTGGTACTTTCCCTCTGTAATTACAAAACAATTATTTCAGTTGTAAAATAATTCCAAACCTGTTTATCCTATGTACTTAGAACATTGTTATTTTATTGTTACACTCTAAAGAAATTAAACAAAAAATAAAATAAAACCCTCCCTCTCTCCTCCCAAACCCATCCCTACAACCTATTAAATTGAATAATTATTCATTTCTTACTCACTGTAACTTGTTTAGCCTGTTGTATTTTCATCATGACTGTTTTCAATTGCTCTTTAATGTTTCATGTAAAGCACTTTGAGTTGCCTTGTTGCTGGAAGGAACTGTAGGAATAAAGTTGCCTTGCCTTACAACCTCAGCCTGTCAGTCAGTCGCCAGGGCACAATTGCACACAGTTGAGCCTGTAACTGTAACCATACTTGAAACCACTTTATTGGCATCACTCACTGTGACTTCAACAAAACAGCCGACGTAGTTTGCGCCGATCGCACCTCTGCGTGTGTGTGTGTGAGAGTGTGTGTGTTTGTGTCGGAGCGCACCGCTCTCTGTCAATTTTCAGAGAGGACAGATAAGCTTGCGCTTACGCGCTCAGGTACCGAAATTTCGACATTGAACGTGTAAAAAACGGGGGCAAATTTGCTGGTCGCACATGTGCGACTGGATGTAAAATTCAGTCGCACACTCTAAAATTTTGGTCGCAAAATGCGACCATTTGGTCGCAGTCTGGAGCCCTGAGACTGCTTTAAGTGTTGGAAGTATTATTATTAGTCTTATATGGTTCCTTCATGCAATGCATTGTGTTTAGTGTAATCCAACTTATGTATGTTATGTTGGCTCTGTTCTGCATCACAAAGGAACAAAATGGGAAAAAAGGGAAAATGCCAACTGTGGGCTTTGATTGTGTTTAGATCTATATTGGCCAAACAGTGTTGGAAGTGTTATTGTTAGTTATTAAAAGGTCTCCTAATTTGAAAAAAAGCTCTCATGAAAAAGTATTTTTGCAGAGTTTACACATTGCACATAATTGATAACAAATGGAAACTTTAAGTTTTGTTTTCCATTGTAGGAGGCAATAAATTGAGTATTCCAAAGAAATTGTTATGACATTTTTGGGTCTTAAATTCTATTTGTTGAGGTCTTAAAAAGGTCTTAAAAAGCATTACATTTTACTTTTAAAATAGTACAAGAACCCTGTGTCCTGTTGAACTAAATGCAAACCGGATGGGATGGCATGTCGCTGCAGGATGCTGTGGTAGCCATGCTGGTTCAGTATGCCTTTTCTGCGTCGCACAAAGACACGGCGGTTGGAACCAAAGATCTCAAATTTGGACTCATCAGACCAAAGCACAGATTTCCACTGGTCTAATGTCCATTCCTTGTGTTTCTTGGCCCAATCAAATCTCTTCTGCTTGTTGCCTCTCCTTAGCAGTGGTTTCCTAGCAGCTATTTGACCATGAAGGCCTGATTTTGCGCAGTCTCCTCTTAACAGTTGTTCTAGAGATGTGTCTGCTGCTAGAACTCTGTGTGGCATTCATCTGGTCTCTAATCTGAGCTGCTGTTAACTTGCGATTTCTGAGGCTGGTGACTCGGATGAACTTATCCTCAGCAGCAGAGATGACTCTTGGTCTTCATTTTCTGGGGCGGTCCTCATGTGAGCCAGTTTCGTTTTAGCGCTTGATGGTTTTTGCGACTGCACTTCAAAAGTTGACACATTCAAAGTTTTCGCAATTTTCCAGACTGACTGAAATTCATTTGTTAAAGTAATGATGTCCACTCGTTTCTCTTTACTTAGCTGATTGGTTCTTGCCATAATATGAATTCTAACAGTTGTCCAATAGGGCTGTCGGCTGTGTATCAACCTGACTTCTGCACAACACAACTGAGGGTCCCAACCCCATTAATAAGGGAAAAAATTCCACTAATTAACTCTGACAAGGCACACCTGTGACGTGAAAACCATTTCAGGTGACTACCTCATGAAGCTCATTGAGAGAACACCAAGGGTTTGCAGCACTATCAACAAAGCTAAGGGTGGCTACTTTGAGGAATCTAAAATATAAGACATGTTTTCAGTTATTTCACACTTTTTTGTTAAGTACATATTTCCACATGTGTTCATTCATAGTTTTGATGCCTTCAGTGAGAATCTGCAATGTAAATAGTCATGAAAATAAAGGAAACTCTTTGAATGAGAAGGTGTGTCCAAACTTTTGGCCTGTACTGTATTTCAGTTTGCTTTAATTAGCTCCACACAACCAGAAGTTGGCCATTTTGAATTTTATGGGTTCTTCATATGTACATTTTTCCAAATTTGTGCCAGAGTGTTCATCACATTTGCCTTATTCATGAAATCACGGCGGTGCTTAATGAGCCACCCATCTGGCCCGTTATGAGAGTAATGAGAGAGTAGTGGTAATCAACCACCCGAACTGCACTGAGTACATACACAGACTCAGCAACAACTCAGTTTTCTTAACATTATTCATTCATCATTATGACAATATAGGCATGTGCAGAATAGGTATTTAGGAAAAGTCAGTCAGAATCACAATTCTGGTGTTAAATTAAGAAGTTAAATAATTAATTATTAAAAAATAATAAAGTTATTACATTATGACATCCACATAGTCTGGAAATATAAGTATGGAAAAGTATGGAATTTTGAAATGGAAAATGTGTAGGAACCCTGCAAATTGTTTAGGATATTCAACCTTTCAACTTTCTTTCATTTCATTATTTAAATTTGTTTCAAATATTTGACTCCTTTCTCTACTGAAATTGTATAAATGTGATAAAGTATTTTTATTTGAGCTTACATTTAATTACAATTCCTCCTCGCCATTTGCCGGTAACACTCATTGACTTCTTGGTTCCTTAACTTAATATTTTGTTTGTAAGCACTCTAGCGTTTTGGATAATACTGCAGCAAACAACATGTTGATCATAAATGACTTTGTCCATTCTCATAGCTATAAACAAGGCTTGACTCCCTCTTCCTCTTCTTTTACCTGCCGCCATGGCAGAACATTGGCAGCTGAAACACTGGTTGTTTTTGCAACTTCAGTGTAGAGGATTGTGATGTTTATTGCAACTTCAGCAATATCTGCTGCCTTATGTTCGACACACAGTCTGCGTTTGTTTATGTCTGTGGCACAGTAGCCTTTAGTAGTGTTGATAGGATATTACTCGTGACATTAACCAATCAGACATACAGAAAGATAGAAAACCTACCTTAATTAGTCCCTCAAGGGGAAGGTCCATTTTTAACTATGGGTTACAGATGGGCTACAGAGATGTCTGCAGAGCCAAAGTAGTGCATTTTGAAATTAATTTGTTTAATGCGCAATCAGATAAAATGATTCAGATAATTTTCAAAATGCCGAAATCACAGCAGATAATAGTCCAGGCAGAAAATTAGTCGAACCCTATGCCCTATTAGGGTTGGGTACCAAACTGTGTACTTTTTTTGGGTACCTACCAAATTACGTTGGTACTGCAATTCAAAAATGCTTTAAATAAAACATTAAGAGCAGTTTAAAAATAGATAGGAAATATAAACAGGCTAAAATGGAATAAGATACAAATACAAGAATAAAAGTTACAGTGCCGTGTAATAATTTAATAATTATTTTATTTAATAGGTTGTAGGGAGGGGAGAGGGAGGGGTTTTACAAAATTTCACAAAATGTTCTAAGTAAATAGGATAAATAGGTTTGGAATTATTTTTACAACTGAAATTAATTTTTTTTATTACAGAGGGAAAGTACAGAAAAAATGTACCGTTGGGTACCAGAATCAGATTTCAGGTATCAGATACAGTATACAGATACTGGAAAAAATGTGAACGGTACCCAACCCTATTAATAAATACCTCAAATATCTACAATAATTGAGCAGTTAACTCTTGTTAAGAGATATGTGTTAGTGCTGTCAGTTGGTCCAATTCCTAAGTGGATAGTTCAGCTGTGTACAGATTCTTCTTATACTTATGCTGTTCTCTTTCTACAGGCGTTTTGGAACTGGGTGGAGAATTACCCAGATGAGTTCACCATGCTTTACCAGCGACCACAGGCAGATATGGCAGGTATGAATGGATTCAAACCATTCAGTCTAACATGGACTGAATCTTTGCTCATCTCACAATATGCCCATGACTTGATTACATTTGTTTTTCTAAATCGTATAAAAGTTTCACAGATACAAATTGTAAAAAGCAACCAAACCAAGCCAGTCATCAATAATTGAAAATATGCACTTTAAGGCACTAGTTGAAAGAATATTTAACTTTAAGGCCTTAGTCTTTAGACTAAAAACACAGCTAATGTAATTAGGGGTGCAAATATTTCTGTATCTCACGGTTCAATTCGATTATTGTGGTCAGTTTGATTCAAAATCGATTCTGGATTCAAAACAATTACCAAATCAAAATTCAGGATCTACTCCAGTCCTTCGTGCGCTAAAACAGACAGTGTGGCAAGTTAGGGCATTAAGGCAGAGTATAGTGTATATAAAGAGAAAGTCTGGTCCACCTTAATGGTTGGCCCACATTAAAGGGATATTTCACCGCTGGAAAGATGAATATGTATTAAATTGGGTCATTTACAGTGCCTTGCGAAAGTATTCGGCCCCCTTGAACTTTTCGACCTTTTGCCACATTTCAGGCTTCAAACATAAAGATATAAAACTGTAATTTTTTGTGAAGAATCAACAACAAGTGGGACACAATCATGAAGTGGAACGAAATTTATTGGATATTTCAAACCTTTTTAACAAATAAAAAACTGAAATATTTGGCGTGCAAAATTATTCAGCCCCCTTAAGTTAATACTTTGTAGCGCCACCTTTTGCTGCGATTACAGCTGTAAGTCGCTTGTGGTATGTCTCTATCAGTTTTGCACATCGAGAGACTGACATTTTTGCCCATTCCTCCTTGCAAAACAGCTCGAGCTCAGTGAGGTTGGATGGAGAGCGTTTGTGAACAGCAGTTTTCAGTTCTTTCCACAGATTCTCGATTGGATTCAGGTCTGGACTTTGACTTGGCCATTCTAACACCTGGATATGTTTATTTGTGAACCATTCCATTGTAGATTTTGCTTTATGTTTTGGATCATTGTCTTGTTGGAAGACAAATCCTCCGTCCCAGTCTCAGGTCTTTTGCAGACTCCATCAGGTTTTCTTCCAGAATGGTCCTGTATTTGGCTCCATCCATCTTCCCATCAATTTTAACCATCTTCCCTGTCCCTGCTGAAGAAAAGCAGGCCCAAACCATGATGCTGCCACCACCATGTTTGACAGTGGGGATGGTGTGTTCAGGGTGATGAGCTGTGTTGCTTTTTACGCCAAACATAACGTTTTGCATTGTTGCCAAAAAGTTCGATTTTGGTTTCATCTGACCACACGCACTTTCTTCCACATGTTTGGTGTGTCTCCCAGGTGGCTTTTGGCAAACTTTAAACGACACTTTTATGGATATCTTTAAGAAATGGCTTTCTTCTTGCCACTCTTCCATAAAGGCCAGATTTGTGCAGTATATCACGCTTTTGTTGTCCTATGGACAGAGTCTCCCACCTCAGCTGTAGATCTCTGCAGTTCATCCAGAGTGATCATGGGCCTCTTGGCTGCATCTCTGATCAGTCTTCTCATTGTATGAGCTGAAAGTTTAGAGGGACGGCGGGTTCCGTAGTTTTGTAGCGGTCTGATACTCCTTCCATTTCAATATTATCGCTTGCACAGTGCTCCTTGGGATGTTTAAAGCTTGGGAAATCTTTTTGTATCCAAATCCGGCTTTAAACTTCTCCACAACAGTATCTCCGGACCTGCCTGGTGTGTTCCTTGTTCTTCATGATGCTCTCTGCGCTTTACATGGACCTCTGAGACTATCACAGAGCAGGTGCATTTATACGCGGAGACTTGATTACACACAGCTGGATTCTATTTATCATCATTAGTCATTTAGGTCAACATTGGATCATTCAGAGATCCTCACTGAACTTCTGGAGAGAGTTTGCTGCACTGAAAGTAAAGGGGCTGAATAATTTTGCGCCCACTTTTTCAGTTTTTATTTGTTAAAAAAGTTTGAAATAGCCAATGAATTTCGTTCCACTTCATAATTGGGACCCACTTGTTGTTGATTCTTCACAAAAAATTACAGTTTTATAGCTTTATGTTTGAGGCCTGAAATGTGGCAAAAGGTCGAAACATTCAAGGGGGCCGAATACTTTCGCAAGGCACTGTATGTAGTAGAAATATGAAAATTTCCAGAAAATGTATTGTGGATGAAGGACAACAACTCCCAGAATGCACTTGCTTCGCTTCCCTACTAGTCCACTCCCAAGCCACGCCTACCGTTTACAGACATAATTAACAGTAAGACAGTCAAGTCAACTCAAATGTGTTTTATTGTCATTTCAGCCATATACACAAAACATTTCACCGTGGCTCAAATGGCGTTACACATTTAAAATATATAAAACTAGAGATGTTCCGATACCAGTATCTGTATTGGCTTCGATACTGCCTAAAACGCTGGTATCGGGAAGTAGTTTCTTTATGTTCTTTTTCCATTATAACTGGCTGTCAAACTGGATAATAAAAGAAAGTTCTGTGGCATTCATTGTTTGTGTTTGTATTCATGTTTTACAAAGAGTTTAACCTGAGCCAGACAGACAAAAAAGATAGAAATCATATCACATCCATACAGGGATAGTAGTATACAGTTGTTAAAACATAATAAAATATATGACACACTGGTATCGGATCGGTACTCGGTATCGACCGATACGCACTGTAACAGTCACAAACTCCACCAGCGGTTAGCAGTAGTTGGATAAAAGCACCCCATTTCTGCACCAGTCCATGTCCGTGTTAACAAAGCCCACCTCCACACGTCTTACCCGACAGAGCAACTTCTGCTCGGAGGGCTAGCAGGCCTGGTAGTCAGTCAGTCCAACCCCCTATGGGCGGGTTGAAAACATGCGGAACTAACTGTGCAAAAATGCCTCCGATGACGCAAAAATCGTCATTTAGCGTCATCTGAGGCATTTTTCGTGCTTGTTTCCAGACCCACAATACAGAGAAATCTAGTCTCGGGGACGTGAGGGAGGGAAGCACGGACATTCGAAAATACTACCGGGTTTCTACTGATACAAAGCTTAATGCTAATCGGTGAAGTATCCCTTTAAGTGAGTCTGAGCCAAAGTTGGCTAATTCCCTTCACTTTAGTCTGCAGGTGGCAAGCACGACACAGGAACTTGGCTCGAGTCTTGAGGAGTTGCATTTATTCACTGATATTGCACTGCTACGTTCACAATGTTGTTACTCCTAACTTTATAGTCACTGTTACACGTTACACAAACTCTCTCTCTCGCTCTCTCAAAATCCCTGGTGCACTGGCAGATACCCTGTGATTATTACTGTCCATCAGTAGCAATATCTAGGTTCTTATGGAGCTAGACACATCCCCGTAAACGCCCGGAAATCCCCCTAATTTTCGGCAGTTATCGACAATTTACAGGCTGTGAACGTCGCGTTCCTCTGTGCCAAATATTGTTGGAAACGAACCATGACGTATGTGGAGAGCTCCCGCGGAGGTGCTAATGGCTCTAATGACTCTAATTAGCATATGAATAGCAGTGACGTGCATCTGGCCAGAAAGTGTCTGGCCTGGCTTGAATTTCCTCACTCAGGATTGGATGAAACCACTACTTTTAAACAAGAAAAATCTCTCGTGATTGGTTGGCAGGTCTGTCAAGGGTTAGACTATTGGTCAACCTGGGCCGTTATTATTATAATAATAATAATAATAATAAAATTATATATTTATATATGTATTATATATATTTATTTCATATATGCTAGGTTGTATATTCATGTTATGGTTATCCTAAGGAAAATGATTTGCCAGGAACGTGCTGTTTATTCAAAGATAGAGCTTTATTGACACAAAACACAAATGCAATCAGAAAAAAAACTATGTAAAAAGTATAGTAGAAACACAGCACACACAACAAATATCCCTCGCTCACGAGAAGCAGCACCGTCAACCCCTAAGCCGCGGCCACCTCGGAGCTGTAGGTAACCGGCAGCATTCTGTCTGAATTCGGTCCAGTTTGCAGACGTCTGTGGTGCATTGTCCTGTATTTCGGATCATCAGGTCTATGTGGCGCACTTCCAAATGTTCACCTCACCCGCAGCCAGTACACTCTGTCTTGCTTCCAGCAGCTGTATTTTACAGCTGCTGGAAGCGAGAAAATCAATAAAGACAATCAGTACTGCGCGATGCTTATGGACACAACACATCTATGAATGCACCTGAAAAATATTCACATTGACCAAAAACGGATCTAATCTTACCCTCTTTTCTTCTCGACCGACTCCGAGCTGAACTCTTCACAGCTTCTGGCCGCGATGCCAGATCTGGTTGTTTCTACCTGAAGCTCCTGCGTGCTGTGTCGTAATATGTCTTACAGGCAGCTGGAAAACAATTATATGAGTGGTATGAATGAAAAAAAAAAAAAAAAACATAAGTCACAGTAAAATTAAACATGGAAAGATGAAAAAGTAAAAATTACTACTAATTACACAATGGCGTCATTATCAGCGTCATGTAAATCTGGACTTGCAGACATAACTCCGAGCAAATATAGGTCACGGCCTCTTTATGAGGCGAGGTTAGTCTGTAAAAAAAAAAAAAGTAGTCATGCCACTACGCACAGTGGTTGAGCTCTAGGAGACTGTGAATGAATCATGGAATGCACATTTTACCTTTGTGGCAAAGCCTGGTTGTTGAAATAAATTATTTTGTGTATCTTTTTTACATAACATTGGTCATTGCTAATGACATGCACAGTAATTAATCTAGCATACTTTCATTAAATAAATCAATTCAAGATAAAATTGAAGAGTCTACAATTAGGCTATACTGAGTCTGATCTATTTTAAGAGATTTTCTTAAAATTAAGTTAATACCTTTTAGAAAAATGTCACCTGGGGTAAAACTCCCCCTGCTGATACCCTGATTTGCATTTGTATAGCTCACAGCATTTTCATTTAAAGCCTCCCCTAGAATTAGTGGGAGGGGGGGGGTCATGGGGGGACAACTGCCAAGCAAGGCCCACGTCAATTTTTGACAATTCACGGCAGTTTTCGGTGTTGCTTGTAAATTGCCGTGTGCAGTCGTACACCTGAAGTTCCACGACAATCTACAGTGCCGCATACTGACGAAAATCCCACTTTTCATGCAGTGAGAACAGTGGCAGTAACCTGTGGTATTGGAAATAAAAATTGGCGTTAAAACAACAAATATTGGCATGAAATAAATTTATAAAACACAAACATCAAAAAGTTATAATCTCACTGGTTTTCAGTTTCAACTTTCTGTCATTGTTTTGGCGTAGAGAGGAGGGACTTGAGGGGAGGGACAAAGAGGGCGCGGTTTACGGATAATGTGCATATCATTTGCATACTAGCGAGTGACCGCACCTCCACAGGCATCCTCACAGCATATCTGCAATGTCTTCCACAAGTTCACCTGGAACCTCCAAATCTCAAGTAAGTCTGTTTATCTCTGCCATTTATTTTCACATAGAAGGGGGCTGGTTTAATCTTAACTTTTAATGTAAGCTGTGCTGTTTTGGCAGAGGTTAGCTGAACAAGCGCTAACGCTAGCTAATACCACATCAGCTAGCCCACTTGGGGGTTTAAAGTGATATTAATAGTGCACTGATTGAGTTTTGGTATTTATCTTGTTCCGTGATGTGTCAGTCTTTAAAAGGATTGCCTGCTAGGTCTCTCCAACAGTCTGCATTTATTTTGTACCCACTATATATTTGTACCACGCTAACAGAGGAACCATGACACTTTCTCAGACTTCTCCAGGACCCTGTGCAGCTTAAAAATGTTCAATTAAACCTTTTTTAATTTTTGTTTTGGATATTTATTATGTAAATAAAATGCACACCTAAAGTGTGCATTTTACTGCGGAGTCTTTTAACATTACTTGTCAATTACAGGATATACAAGAGTTTTCTTGGAGGGGCACCATGACAGAGTGACAGAAGAGTTTGCCAGTAGAGAAATTTTGCCATCCATCCAGTGCCCTCTGGGGCCGCAGACTATGACAAAACGTAGGGCAGCCACTAACCCTATGACTCCCTCCAAGGATAATGGCGGATAGCTTTACAAGACTGCACTTGAAGGACAATTCCGGCGCAAAATGAACCTAGGGGTTAATAACGTGTACTGAGTTGAACGTTCTCTGGGACATGTTTTCATGTTAATCAAATGTGTATTTAGCTTTAAACAAGCTACCGCAAACCGGTGGTAGCGGTAGCAGTTGAATCACGAATGCTGTGTTTGAGCTATGTTACTGGTTGCACGGTGTTCGTCGTTCGACTGCTCATGACTTTTTTCAAAGATGGCGCCAGCATGTAAACATGAACGCTCAAGGGGGTAAGCGAGTATCTGCAAAGCGTACCTCCTAGGGAGACATTTTGATGCTAACAAGCCATCATCTGCCGTAAGCATTCCATTGACTGCCATTCATTTTGGCGTCACTTTTAAGTGAGCCCTGGCCAAGAAGGCAGCACATAGAGGATACACTTTAACAGACAACAACTAAGAGACAGACAGGGATGGACAGCAATAGTAAATAAGAAATAAAAATAGAAAATCACATTTTAAAAACAAGCGCAGACATGTTGATGAAAAAATGGTAGGCACCCCTCTGAGGCTGCATAATAATTTACTCTGTCATCACAGAAAATGATCACAGTGGCATGCCATTAATTTTCTAATAAAAGCTGAGTACTGGGGTATTTTCCAGACAAAGATTTTTAGTGTAGCAATAAATGAATGTTTATTTAATTTATAAATTAAGTCAGATGTGAAAAATAGGCTATGCAAAAATTTCGGCACCATTGTGATTTTATTGATTTGAATATCTGTAACCACTGATTAATTGGAACACACAATTGGTTTGGTGAGCTCATTAAGCCTTGAACTTCATAGACCGGTGCATCCAATCATGATAAAAGGTATTTAAGGTGGCATGGAATGGCCATCCCAGTCCCCAGACTTGAATATCATGTGGGATGATTTGAAGCGGACTGCCCATGCTCGGCAACCATCAAACCTAACTGAACTGGAGATGTTTTGTAAGGAGAAATGGTCCAAAATACCTTCATCCAGAACCCAGACACTCATTATAGGCTATAGGAAGCATCTAGAGGCTGTTATTTTTGCAAAAAAATGGATGTTGATTGATTGATTTTTCTGTTGGGGTGCCCAAATTTAGGCACCTGTCTAATTTCGTTTTGATGCATATTTCACATTTTCTGTTAATCCAATAAACGTCCTTTCACTACTGAAATATTATTGTCCATCAGTTATTTGATAGTTCAAAATGAAATTGCTGATCCAAACACCCTATTATCTATAAATGAAAATCATGCAAATTGTCAGGTGTGCCCAAACATTTTCATACGCCTGTATATTTGATTTAGGTAGGACTTGAATTCAGTATGTGAAATGAAAACCTGCAGATTTAGCTGATTTTGCAACTCATTCCATGAAGTTGGAGCACTGTAACTAAAAGCAGTTTTGCCAAACTCTTTTAAACAAGCTTGTTTGTTTTTAGCTTGTTTAGCTTTACAGTTAAAGCTGTACCATTTCAATGAATAACAAATATATTCAAGTAAGAATTTGACTCTATATTGAATAACAAATTACAGTAAATGCAATGATAATGCATATGAGGGTTAATGTCTACTGGCCTATGCAAAAGGGTACAAGTCCCATTTCATGACTTAAAACAGTGTAAGTGTAAAACGCTGTGTAAAAGTGTAAATGGTCAAAATCCAAAGGCTGACGTTGCAGAACTTCCTGAAGCCTTCTCAGGTGTCTCTCCATAAATTGCCTCCCAGTCGAAGGTGCCTGTAATTAGTAAAATCGGATGAGAAATGTAAAAGTTATGCCTTCATCCAGAAATACCACAGAAATACTTGTTTTTGTTTACAGGCAAGTTTATACATTGATGTCCAAGTAAACAACGATATTTTTGACCGATTAAAAGTTAACTAAACCAGCCCGCTTCTATGTGAAAAAAATAAATGGCAGAGATAAACAGACTTACTTGAGATTTGGAAGTTCCAGGTGAACTTGTGGAAGCCATTGCAGATATGGGTAATAACACATCTGTGAGAATTCCTGTGGAGGTGCGGTGTCTTGCCAGTAGCCTATGCAAATTATCCGTAAACTCTTTGTCCCTTCCCTCAAGCCCCTCCTCTCTGTGCCAAAACAGTGACAGGAAGTTGAAACTGAAAACCAGTGACATTGAAAAAAGACACAGATCAAGAAAAAATGTAGATTGACTTTGAAAAACCTATCATAATGCAAAAAAATGTCAGAGTGAAATAAAATGATAGTATTGCGAGATTTTATTTGTGTTTTATATTTCAGTTTAAAGCGCCCATATTATGCTCATTTTCAGGTTCATAACTGTATTTAAGGTTGTACCAGAATAGGTTTACATGGTTTAATTTTTAAAAAACACCATATTTTTGTTGCACTGCACAGCTCTCTCACTGCTGCAGATCCTCTTTTCACCTGGTTTCTGTTTTAGCTACAGAGTGAGACCTCTTTTCTTCTTCTTCTGTACTATCTTTGATTGCACTCGCACATGCGCAGTAGCTCAGATGTAGATCATGTCAGCTAGCTAACTCTAGAGACAGTAAAAGAAAGCCTGTTTCTCCAACTTTGGTCAGTTACAAGGCAGGATTAGCTGGGAGACTTCTAAATGAGGGCGCACATGTAAGTAGTTCTTTTGTAGATTATGGTGAACTTGTGTGTGTTGTAGCAGTGCTTTGCTATTGAGAATGAGGTAGCATGGTAGCGTTAGCATGCTAACGCGAACGCTACAAGCTAACGGTTGTGGTAAGCCAGCTCATTCCGGATTGTGACGTCACAAGCCGGGCCGATTTTGAACAGCTCACCAGGAGACTAAAGGCAGGACACATTCAGAAACCGTATCTCACTCAAAACAGCATGGATGGATTTTTTTCAAAGTTTGTATGTGTGTGGAAGCACCAGAGACACAAAATAACACCCCAAATCCCAGAAAAAGTGTTGGGCACTTTAACATTTTTCAGTGCCAATGTTTTTTGTTTCAATGCCAATTTTTATTTTCAATACCACAGGTTACTGTCACTGTTACTGTCACTCCATAGGTTCTTTGGTAGAGTTTTTCTTCTTTTAAATAGATTTTTGAAAGTTGTGAATCAATTAAGAATCTTAGAATCGGAACCAAAAAGGATTTACTGCCAAGTAACACTTCTAAGAAATTGGCTTTGGTAGATGGTGCATACATAAACACAATAAATACAAAAACAAATATATAGATACATAAACAATAACCCCATTCGCCCTATCCTGGGCGGCCCATTGTTCTTCCCTAAGCTCCTCTACCTGAGGCCTGAGAGCCTGAGGGTTCTGCGCAGTACCTAGCTGTTCCTAGGACTGCGCTCTTCTGGACAGAGATCTCAGATGTTGTTCCTGGAATTTGCTGAGAGTGCTCCGATTTCGACTGGAACCACTGTTGCCTTCACTTGCCACATCTTGAAGTCGTCATTGTGGATTGCTACATCTATTACAACTCTCCTCCTGCTGTTTGTCGACCACCACGATGTCCAGTATGTTAGCCATCACCATTTTATCAGTCTAGATCTGGAAGTCCCACAGGGTCTTTGTTATTCTCTGCCACCTTTGGAGTTGCCTCCCACTTTGACCTTGGGACTTCCAGTCCATACTCGGCACAGATGTTTCTGTACACTATGCTAGCCACTTGGTTATGGAGTTCCGTGTATGCTGTACCTGCCTGCCTACACCCTTTCTCAGGGTCATCTTTAAAGAACGGACTGACATGTCTGATCGTCAGTTACATGATCGGCCACCCCAGCGAAAGTTGAATCTGTCTCAACTTTTGACAGCAGGCAGCTGCGCAACCTAAACGCACTACCCCCATTGAAAACGAACAGAAAGACCTGCGTTTTTGCCGTACCGTCTGAGGACCCACCCAGTTTGTGAATGCACGCTTCTCCTCCATGTTGCAGAGAGGACGTGGCGGAGTGACTTGACTACACACATGGTAAGGGAAAAGTATTAATAGGATTAAAAAAACGAAATAACTGACATGGGAAAATTACGTCAGTTAAACGTAAAGGTTCTGAATTTAAATTCTTCAATCATCAATCTTCTTGACATACTCCTGGATCGTTGTTGTTTCATCCTGGATAGTGGCTTTGATAGTGGCTTCTATCTCTTCCTTTGGCCAGGTTATTATACCTGCTGGGTATCTAATGACCGGCATTGCATATGTGATGATTGTTGATGTCTTAAAGTTCCAAGCATTCCAGTATCCATGAGTCATAGGCTTTCTTAGTCATGTGCCTACTTATCTTAGCTGCAATGATGCCTAACAGGAGCTTCCATGTTGTGCAGAGGTAGGTAATTGGCTGGTAAATGGAAGAAATTTGCTCTTCCTTTCCTTCATGATCAGGACTGTCCGGCCTTGGGCTAACCACTCTGGGTGGGTCCCATCTCTCAGCAGCTGCTGTCATGTGTTCATAAAGTGCACCCAGTAGGTGTGGATCATATCAGGCCCTGGTGCTGTCCAGCTCTTTATTTGAGACACTTGTTCTTGGATGTCTGTTATTGTCATCACAATGGGTCTTGTTCTGGGAGGTTGCTGGGGTCTGCTCTTAGATCCACTAGCCACTAGGCATTGGTGTTATGTGTTGCCTCCTTCCCCTTTTATGCTTTTCCAGTATTGTTCAATATTACTGTTCTTGTATTGCTGCTACCTTGCCACTGGGACTACACTTGGTGGTTCAGTGGACAACATCCTGTTTATTCTCCTGGCTTCTGATTCTGTAGTGTACCTCTCTTCAGGTGGGTAGCCAGAGCTATGAGCCTTTGTTCAGCATTCTCCAGTGCCTCTGGTACGGACAGTTGGTGTACTTCCTAGGTACCTCTTTCTTTATCACACCTTTCTGTAGCTCTGATAGCGGACTGACTTTCCTTCGTGTTGCTTTGATCTTAGCTTCTAGCCACCTTCTCCTCCTCAGGTTTTGAGGTTAATATGTTACTATTGAATATACGTTGTTCATAGGAGCCCCCATACAATTCAGAAGAGTTTAGTTTCTTGCCTATTCATCATTTTTGTTATTTTAAGATGCATGTAATTACAGTAAGACTGTCTAGCGGTTTGTAAGTCAGTTGCACTCCTCGCCACTAGGCGGCGACATTGACCAGTAAATGGCAGAATGAACACTAGGGGCAGAACTAGCGTGAGTTTTACTTAGTTTTGCAAAAGCGTCTGGTAACGTCGGCAGCCATTAGGCTTGTGGAAACTACAGTGCAACTTATATTGTCTTTCTTCTGTTAATTACAGGTAAATAACAGTATGAATCAAAACATGATAATATGTAGTGTTGTTAACTTAGCAAATAGCCTTCTTGACGTGTGTTGTCATAGTTTAAAATGTTAGCATCACAAATGTTAGCACTAATGTTAGCTAGCTGGTTAACCTGTGGTAAGAGAATGCAGGCGTAACAAGCTCGCTGACCGCGCTTTCACTCGCATACACCGGGCATTTAGCTAGCAGGAAGAGGGGAGTTGGACGCCCTGGAGCTCTGTCAGAGCAGCGGCGTTTCGTAGTTCATTTGCCCAAAACGGTGACTTTGCGCGGGTATGAAGTGCCGTGGGCTGCCAGCTGTAACGGAGCTCACAGCAGGCCGGGGTCTGTGAAGGAAGGCAGGCCGGGCGGCGAGGCAGCAACACCGGCCTCTGAAGTCCGACACACAGTCGGACAAAATTTGCAATTAGACATAAATTTTCGTAAAACGGCCCATATTTGATCTACATAGTTGATTTCTCGTATAAAAAAAGTCTCAGAAGTGAATTTAATGGTAAAATAGCATATGAACAATGTATACAATTTCTGAGATCTGCACAACCTAGATTCAGAAGACTAAAGCCTGGTTCAGACGGCAGGATAATTAGGCCGATTTTAGCCCCGATTCACCCCTCCCGACAATCTTAAGGATGCTCCGATTATCGTAAAATAATCTGATCAGATATTCCTGCCGTGTGTGGTGTGTTAAGACTACTCTCGTCTGCTCAGAAGGACGTCGGGACCGCTCCGATCTCAATCGGGGATATCCAATATGTTGGATTTTTTTGGCCCGATTTCTCCTCGTGTGTGGTGTCCCCCGGGGACAAATGAGCCTGTGGACTGTGGCATACAATAAAGTCGATGGGCATAACTGCATCCACAACTGCAGTCCACCAGAGTACATGGAAACGAATATATGAACGTGTATTTCAACAGTAATTAATCTGTGTAGTACGTAACGACATTTCTATGAGAAAAAACAACAACTCACCTCCATATCATGATGTAGCTGAGTATAGTCCATGCTCGCGTTGTCTCCACTTTGACCATCGCCTTTTCTTTTGAAAACGTTTTTTTTGTTAAAACAAACTACAAACTATCGCCACTGCATCCGCCATGATTGTTTACTCTGAAGTCGCGTTTGATCTCGAGGGATTTTGCGAGATTTCCCGTCTGACCTGGGAATGCTCGGCAGTCAAATCGGTTCGTGTGTGATGTGTTGATTTTGCCGTGTGCTGCGCACCACACACTGTACGACCAAAACTGTTAGACCCGTGATTTTTTATCGCTGTGTGTGGGGTCTCTCAGGATTGGAAAATCGGCAGACAATTTTAAAATCGTCCCCTGTGAACCAGGCTTTACTGATCTCAGGTCAGTTGTGTAGCCTATGCAAATGTTGGGGCGTGACAAACACGGACTAGAGCCAAATGAGGAGGAGCCGCAATAGTTGACGTCAACTATGGGGCTCGTTGAGATTCGCCCGTTTTCAGAGGCAGTTTCAAATTTCAAAGATTTGCAGAGAAAAGAGGTGTCAATGGGATTTAGAGGTTCTATGTATGTCCTAGTTTCCCACTAAACTGTCATTATTCAACTATGACAAGGTAAAATCAGTTTTACATTCTATCACCCCTTTAACAATCAAGTAAAAATAACACAGACATTCAGAAACACAATACTTGAACTATATATGATTAAGGGACATTATTTGAACAGTAAGATTATTTCTTAATATCTATATAATACCTATCGGACCCCCTGCCAGCCAGGGCGGGCTGCAGTAAACACTGGGCAGTATAATCCAAAACACTGATTGTCAGCTGTACAGGTTTCTTAAACACAGTTTTTCAGTTGTGGCAATGATTCTTTGGATGTTCCACAGGATAGCTTTTGAATGTGAAGTTGTTAACTGTGTGTGTGTTGGTCTGTGTTCAGAAGCTGCAGAGAAGTTGTTTGACCTGGTGGACAGCTTTGCGGAGAGTGCTAAGAGGAAGGCAGCTGTGTGGCCTCTGCAAATCATCCTCCTCATCCTCTGTCCAGAGATCACACACACCATCTCCAAAGACACCGTGGAAGACAGCAAGGCCAACAAGGTGGGAGGAAAGAACACACACAGAGACACACACAGAGCAGATACTGACTCCAGCACTCACACAGACTTTCCTTTGCTGTTGTGTTTGCAGAAACTGTTTCTGGACAGTTTGCGGAAAGCTTTAGCAGGCCAGGGTGGCAGCAAGCAGCTGATGGAGAGTGCTGCTATTGCCTGCGTCAAACTGTGTAAAGCCTCCACATACATCAATTGGGAGGATCACTCAACCATTTTCCTCCTGGTCCAGTCCATCGTCATGGATCTCAAGGTCTGAGCAGTTACTGAATAATTTTCTCTTTTCATGTAGTTTTGTTTTAAGTTTTCCTTCTTTGTATCCATTTTGGTCAAAGCAGCTAAAAAAGTTGACTTTAAAATTTGTTATTTCCCATAACTATGATCCTTGTTGGTTAGATAATTAGTTGGTTAGTTAATTATTTAAACCCATAGACTACTTTATAATAATGAATGTCTGTTACATTCAAGCCATTGCCTAATGAGTTGATACAAAGCTAATAGCCTATCAGCTCCACTAAACTCTCTGGATTTCTTAGTACGGCTATATTTATAAAATGGTGTACTTCAGTGACTTTCATGAGCAAAACCTTGAGGCCTCGGGGAAGACCCAGGTCTAGGTGGAGAGATTATATCTCCACCCTGGCCTGGGAACGCACATGCGACCAAAATTTGTAAGGGTGCGACTAAGATTTTTCCTAGGTCGCACCGGTGCACCTAATGTCCTCGCATCCGCTGCCTCTCCATGAACGAAGTGAGTTTGTTTATATCGATATGTTTAATGTTGCGTTACATGACTCATTCCTTCTGTAAATCCGTGCCTGTGTTTGGATCTCTCCTCCGCGCAGCCTCGCCCCCATTCACTCACACACGGCTCCCCAGCAACATGGCGAGACACAGCGCTGACTGCTGACATTTGTCTACAGTTTTAATTGTTATTAACACAGCTGTATATGAGAGGGAAACCTGTATTGGTACAAGTGTTTCCGCTGGTAACTCTCTGTTAATGCGGCCGCCACGGCGAAAAACACATTAGAAGTTATTAAATGCAACTAACTTCAGTTTGTTGAGTAACAGCGTGTGATCCCTCCCACCCCAGCCACAAACTCTTTGAATCACTCCCCTCTGGCAGGAGGCTGAGGTCCATTAGGACCAAAACCTCACACCACAAGAACTGTTTTTTTCCCATCCGCCACTAGCCTTATCAACAAGGCCCGAAACCCACCCTGACACTCTCCTCACCCCACCTCTGGCTCTACATGCCACTGTACTTACTCTGCTGTAATGCTCTTTCTAGTTAAATTTTTAATACATACTGTGTGTATATATTTATACTTATGTTGTTTATATTCTAATACTCTATTTTCTTAACCTTCTTATATTTAGAGAATGTGTGACATGCACCTACAACACCAAAACAAATTCCTTGTATGTGTAAAAAAACAAACTTACTTGGCAATAAAGCTTTTTCTGATTCTGATGTCACGATACCAGAAATGTAGTAGTCGACACCATTACTAGTGAAATTCCATGATTCTGGATACCCAATGTGATACCACGGTAAAAAACACAACAATAAATCCCATGTACTCCTTTATAACATGTTCTTAAGGATGACAGGAGAACAGTCCTTAAACACTATCGTGTTTTTGTGGCCGGGTTCAGTGGGTAGAGCAGGCGCACGTATACTGAGAGGCTTATGCCTTGACACAGAGGTCCAGGGTTCGAGTCTGACGATTTCCTGCATGTCTTCCCCCTCTCTCTCCCCTTTCTCACCTAGCTGTCCTATCGAATAAAGGTGGAAAAGCCCCAAAAAATAAAAAAATAAATAAAAAAACTATTGTGTTTTAAAAAAACAATAAAACATCAGGATATTACATTTAATAATTGCATTGAAAGATGGCTTTCTGTGGCTAGTTAGTTAGTGAACAGGTAAGTAGCTGGTCTTGAAGAGGATTCTTTTTTTTCTGTCTTTGTCTTGACTGTCTCTCATTTGGACTCAGTCTTGACTTGGACTCAAATCTCTTTGGAAAATTTGCAACCAGATATCACTTAAAGCACTCATTAAGACCTTGTTTTGATGGAACAGCGCCCCCACCCCCGCATAAGTACCCTTTCTGGTGGAGAGTGGTACTTCAGCATGGTAGACGATGAGGCTTTCAAAACAAAAGCCCACAAAATAATAATAAATTCAGATGACGTTCTGTGAAAAATTGAGGAGGGAATGCTGGTTTAATCACAAAGACACCACAGTAACTGAAGAAAGCACTGTGTTGTAAGTCGCTTTGGATAAAAGCGTCCGCTAAATGACATTGTGTCGAAATGGTGATGAGAAGGTCACTCATGCCTGACTGCTTCTCCTCACAATCTCGTTCATGAGAAACACAGCGGTGTCTGGTGAGTGCTCCTGCTTTATGACCTGCTTTAATCTCCTCATTTGTTGACGCCATCCTTCAGGTCAGTGGTAACTAAATCCCCGGGACCCACAGGTTATTTTTTGGCCGCAGCAAAGTTAAAACCGCTCGCTCATGCAGTTTACCAATCCAAATGCAGTCCTCTAAGCACAGCGCTGGGAAAACACATTGCACCGCTGTCGCACATCATGGCTCTTATTAAAACACTGTAATTTTTTAAGTACCAGAACTAATAGGGATGATGATCAGCACCTCTAAATCTGAGGCCATGGTTCTCAGCAGGAAATCGATGGAGTGCGTACACCGGGTAGGGAATGAATCATACGCCAAGTGAAGGAGTTTAAGTACCGTGGGGTCAATGGAGCGGAAGATAAGCCGGAGAATTGGCGCAGCGGGGCGGTATTACATACACTTACACACACATGCACATATCGCACCATTGTGACAAAAAGAAAGCTGCGCCAGAAGGCAAAACTCTCCATCTACCGGTCATTTTCGTTCCTACCCTGACCTACGGTCATGAAGGCTGGGTCATGACCGAAAGAACTAGATCCAGGGTACAACCAGCTGAAATGGGTTTCCTCAGGAGGGTGGCTGGCGCATCCCTTAGAGGTAGGGTGAAAAACTCAGTCATCCGTGAGGAGCTTGGAGTAGAGCCGCTGCTCCTTTGCGTCAAAAGGAGCCAGTTGAGGTGGTTTGGGCCTCCGGTAAGGATGCCCCCTGGGCGCCTCCCCTAGGGAGGTTTTACTGGCACGTCCAGCTGGTAGAAAACCTCAAGGAAGACCCAGGACTAAATGGAGGGATTATATCTCCACCCTGGCCTGGAAATGCCAGCAGATGCCCCAGTCAGAGCTGGCTAATGTGGCTTGGGAAGGGGAAGTTTGGGGTCCCTCCTGGAATTGCTGGCCCCGCGACCCGACCCCGGGTAGGCGGTTGACAACGGATGGATGGATGGACGGACAACATGAATGCATTAATAATATCATTGACTTTAGCCTGGATTGAGAGTAAAGTATGATATAAATACAATGGTATCATGTGAGTCAACCGATGTATTTAACTACCTAATTTCCCCTTCTAAAATCACTTCAGAAGAGTCACAGCACTTACTTGCTTTTGTGTTTGTATAGCAATAAAGTTCAAGAAATGATGGTTCACCTTTTTAAATTTTTATTTCCTATGAGATCCACACCCCTACAAAATCACCTTAGTAATTCTAGAATGATTAATTACAGTAATTCCAAATAGAGCTATTCTGGTCATCTGGTAAAAATTGCAATATGTTTTCATATTGCAATATATATCGCCCGTTGTAACTGTTGTAATTGTCCTTAATTCTTGAGCTGGATGTATAAATAACCACCAGTTATTTCTCTCTGAGTGTATTGTGATAAGTCTGGTGTATATCTCACCAGAAAATGTACTTTTAACCGACCTAAAGTGACCTGTGGCCCTCCCTGTCCCACCAGGCTCTGCTGTTCAACCCAGCCAAACCCTTCTGGAGGGGGACAGGCAGCCAGAATGCTGACGTTGAGCTCATGATGGACTGCTTCGTCTCCTGTTTCCGCATCAATCCTCACAACAACCAGCACTTTAAGGTGGACTGAAAAGAAGTGATGTTATTTGTAATGTTTCCACTACTTAACAACATGGCGCAGGTACATAATATCAGTTTCACTAGATAATTGTCATTAGTCTTTCATCTTTGCTCTTAAGGTCTGTTTGGCTGCCTCCTCCCCTTCAACCTTTCACTTTGTCCTGGTCAACTCTTTGCACAGAATTATCACCAATGTAAGTCTTCAGAGCTTCTTCATACATCAGTGATGTTATAATTGTTTGATGTGTTATTTCACTTGTCTTTCTCTGTGTTGTCTACTTTCAGTCCCATCTGGACTGGTGGCCTAAAATCGATGCAGTGTACTGCTACTCTGGAGACCTCCGCTTTATGTTCTCAGACACCCTCAACCGCGTGATCCAAGGTGTCGGCACCCATGCTCCACTACGCATGACACCGGTAAGAGGACAGTAATATGTTACATTACTATACTAATACTAAACATTGGGTTTTATTTTTGTAGTTTTGTCCATTTCTATCAGTAATGATAACATTGTATTTACCAATGTAATTGTTAAAAACAAGGAACACACTAAAATGCCTACAATGAAGTCCAACAAGCATGAGCAGTCAGATGTTAGACAGGTTGGAAACAAAGCAACAGTTTATTTAGATCATCTAAACCCCTTTTATTTGGGTGTCAAACTGAAAGTGAACAATGAAATGTCACTAATAACTTAATTGAACAGATGAACTGCATGTAACTACGATGTGTACAGTAGTTCAAAGTAGACCCGAGAAGTCGGTGAGTAAACCTTGATGGATAGATATGCTTGAGTAACAGAATGACACATAGTTGGCATAGAAATTAAGCTGGTGGCCTGCTTAAGCTGATTAACTGGATTCACTGTAACAGATAGTAACTAAACATGGCGAAAGCCTGAACTTTCTAATAACATTTACGAGTAAACTGTATTTAACATGGATCGGTCACACCTGGCTGAAGGCCTCTTAAGTCAGTTTTAAAGCAACTACCAGTTCCAGTTAACCTGCTCAGTCGATCCCTAGTTCCCAGATATCTACAATGTTAATATTGATGAGAAAAATGATGACTAAACATACAAAAATAATAATATTGTAATAAATAGGTATTAAATTACTTTAGTTGTTTAATAATGTAATACCACCATGAGTTAAAATCATAAGCTTTTTGAAAAATGTGCAGTTCTGAAAAGTATGTGGTTATCTTTACTGAAAGGCTAAGCCTGGCATTCTGTTTTGTCCAAAAAAAATCCCATGTGCAGAACCCAAACCAACAATGTGTTAATGACACTCTCAATTCTTTTTGACTAGGACTGGCCCTGAACAGGATTTGGTTTAGGGACCAGTGTTTCCCATAAATAGGTTCTACTTGTGCGCCCTGCCTAGGTAAATTGATACCCGCCCAGGTAGATAAAACCTGATTTACATTTTTTCTTCTTCAAATCAACTATGTATTTTTATAGTGCACACGGATCAGTGGCCTCCAGTCCCCTCGTGAAGTTGCACGCATGACATGGTCAATATCCACATCCGGCTCAGAGGCTACGTTAGTATCATGCTGCTGGTGGTCTTGCTGTGGGACTAACTGTACTAATAAACCATAAAAAAGCCGTGACCACACTGCTGTGAAAGCTCCCTGAACTTCAATTATCAGAGTCTGGTTAACTGAAGCTGACCGGAGCTAACCGCTAACCGGAGTTAATCGTTTATAACCGCTAACCGAGCGTTTTCTCTGTGCCCGTACCCATTAACTGTATTCGAGCCCAAATACAATTTTAATACACTTTAGTGTTCATTAAGTTGGGTTTAAAAATTTTAAGAAAAACCTCTCTCAGCCTCAGAAAAAATAGCTTCCGCGTCAGAAAGTCCTCTGTCATCCTCAGAAAAAACAGCCTCTGCGTCAGAAAAACCTCTCTCAGCCTCAAAAAAACGCCCTCGGCGTCAGAAAAACCTCTGTTATCCTCAGACAAAACGGCCTCGGCGTCAGAAAAACCACTCTCAGCCTCAGACAAAACCTTTTCAGAAAGAAAGTTGCTTTCTGAATTAGCTGAGGTAGCTAGCAGATTTTACAGTGAATACATGGCAGTTCGTGAGCTGCAGTTTATAATGAACGTTGCCTGTTATCAAGCAAAATAAATAACGTAAGTTGTATTTCACTCTCACTTTTGTCAGGCACAAAGTCACAGAACAAAGTATGAAAGCAAGGCACAGCCAGACCGACAGACAGACTATAGAGAGAGATGCACTGCAAGCGAAGACATCAACTTAACATAGGCCTAACTGTTGTAAGCTGACATCAAACGTGGAGAGGAGGGAACACAAGTTTACCTGATTGCTGTCCCAGCATTTATTCTAATGTTGTGTTTTTATCTTTTCTAGACCAGATAGTTCCGCTTCACTCTGATCACAGTTGTAAACATTGACTCACAAGGGGGATGCGGAGCCCTTGCATAATTTGCAGGGGCTTAAGCAGCCTGCCTAGTTAGCTTATGGGCCGACCGGCTCGGTTTTAAGCTCTTGTGGGACATTTCTAGTGCTCTTTGGGGCCCTCTTGTAGCTACGGGGCCCTAACCAGCCGCTTAATTTGTTTATGCATAATTTCCTAAAACAGCTGGTCACTAGTTTTTAATCAAACGTTACTCAAATATAAGGAAATACTGTGCCTAAACCTAATGAGTCCTCCCTGTTGTCTGCTGCCCTCCCACAGAGTCTGACATTCAAAGGGAAGATGACCACCAGCCTTAAATTCAAAGAGAAAGCCACAGAACTGGACACTCGAAGTTTCAAGTGTCTCCTTCTTGCTCTGGTCAAACTCATCCATGCTGACCCTAAACTCATGTTGCATGTGAGTTTGCTACAACATATTGGCTTCTACGTGACTTACTTTTCTTACACACAGGTTTTGTTACCCATTCACTCTAGATGTTTTGTGTTCTTATTTGGTGTCAATGTTTATTAATTTCCACTGTATTTTTTATAACTGACATGACAAACAACTTTTTTAACTTCTTTTTGTGTGTTAGAACCCAGTGAAGCAAGCTCCAGAGATGCAGAGCAGTACAGCAGAGCTCATCACCGGCCTGGTGCAGCTAGTGCCTCTAACTAACACCACCCAGCTCTCACAAGAGGCCATGGAGGTCAGAGACAAACTAGAATTCCGACTTGAAGAGTTGTTTTCTCTAGGGATGCACCGAATCCAGTATTCGGCTACTGATTCAGCCGAATATTGGGCTTTTTGACAGGGTTCTGTTTCTGCTGAACCGTAGAATTTTTTTCCACCTAACCCTAAGTTTGCACTACGCACGCTACGCTGGTCGACGTAATGACACCGCCATTGATTACGGGAAGGTGTTTACGTAGGTGGACTGTTCAATACAGTAGGCTGTGAGAAAGTGGAAATGGAACTTGTGAGCAGAAAAAGTGTTGTTTGGCAGTACTTTCAGTCAAAAGAAGGCGATTCAATTCGAGCTACATGTTCAATTTGCAATGAGGATTTGTCTCGGGGATGGCAAGGACTCAAAACAATACACAACATTGCCGCTGTTAAAACATTTGCATATGAAACATCCGAAGGAATATGAGTTGTGCATCAAGGAATCTACAGATAGCAGACAAAATGCAGCAACTTCAGGTACAGCAAAGGAAGGACAGTCACAGCTAAAAACTTGTGTTAACCAGACAGTGCCTTTCCCGGTCTGTCAGCCGTTCTCTTGGCAAATGAGTCTCCCTACAGTGGGAGCGGAGCGACTGAACGGCTCGCTGCTGCTTGTTAGCTTTCTAATTTCACCCACCCAACATGCCTTCATCATACACTGGTTTTTGTAATCAAATTATTGAAGTTATTCGAGGAATTGTTTCAGCCCTAGTGTGTATGGCGTTATATACAGTATGTGTCACATTCCTGAGCGAGTAATTGTATGTTTTGAGCACAGAGAACTATATTTTGCAAGCACATTACATTTTGAACAGAAATTAACACTTGCAAAAAATAATTTAGAAACCTATTTCCTGCACAATAAATGTATTTGCATGTCTTTCTCTGCTCGCAGGTAGACACTGCTGCTGACACTAATGTCTCCCTCGCTCTCAATCTCTTCACTGTGTGCTCAGATTTTCACAGCGTTACAAGTGTGCCACAAAACCAACCAATCGCAGAATCAAAAGATAAATTCTGATTGGCTGTTCGTCTCCAATTAGATCGCAAGTAGCAGGAAAGACATATCATACAGGGAAACAGTCTTTGACACAACACCTGCAGTGATTCCCCAGCAAGGGGTATCTCTGCTGTAGCCAGTGGGTACTTGGAAAGATTGTGGAGCAGCTTAACTAATCAAAATAATAATTGAATTATGATTGATTTAAAACAATATATCAGCTAAAACAGCTCAACACATATGTTTAAACATATAGCGAAGTAATCAATGGTAGAAATAAACGGCTAAAAGTGGCCTACTGACTTGGCTAACAGTTGATATGATTAGCTAAAAGTAATGGATGACTTTTGAAACATTAACCACACTTCAAGTAAAAGGCCTAGCTAGTAGAATTTCTGACTAATCCAACCTACCAACCTAAATGTCTACAGTTCAATTGCATGAAAATGTAAGAATATTCACTTTAATATGATAGTGTGAACACATTGGGAATTGATGGTATGTGAGTTTATATGACAGGGATGTGTGGGAACCTCAGACCAGAAAGGTTGAAAAGTACTGATCTACAGTATTTTATATTATTGACTGACTGGTATATTACAGACATGCCTTAATAGTTGTGTTAATCACAATACTGTTGTTTGAATTACATATCTTCATGCAACTAACGTCATCCTTCACAAGCAATCTAACATTAGCACAGCATGGATAAAGTCTATGCATCCAACATATTTATCTGAACACACCTAAAATGTCACAATACAGCCACTTAAAATAAGTTTGTAATACTGGTTATATAGATATCGTGTTTTATTAACCTTAATTCTGTTTGCCAAGGCTATATTTTATTGACTTGCAAAGTAGCTATCCGTTGCTAACGTTAGCTAGCTAGCTAATTTATGTCAAAAAGCAGTAGCTAACTAACGTAACGATACTGCCAAGATATGGTTTCATTTTAAGACAGTGTAAACACATGACAACACTTGACGAGTCTTATAACACCTCTCTGGTCTCTAGTGAAATCATATCTTGGCAGTAGTTAGCTAACATTTTTGCTTTTTGAGATAAATTAGCGTTAGCAACGGATAGCTCCTTCGCAAGCTAATATAGCAACATAATTCACGTTAATAAAATACGGTAATGTAACCAAAGTATTAAAAACTACTTACATGTGGCTATTGTGTGACAGGCCTACTGCTGTTCAGTCTCTCATTGCGATACCTAACTCAGCTAGCTAGTTACAGTGCTGCGAGGCCTGTTCAGATGACATGTCGGCTGCTGTGTGTGAGCTAGCTAGATTGCTTGTGAAGGATGAGTCAAACTAACGTTAGACACACAAGGAGATATGAGTCATCAAAACAAAAGCATTATAGTACACACAAATATTAAGACATTTCTGTGATATAGCCAAGTCAATAATACAAAATACTGACCGAAATGTGTTTTAATCCAGTAACATTAGTCGAACAGCTCCACTGTAGTCAGTATTTGCTGTACCAACAACTCCTAGATTTTTGTTTCCTGATATTGCGATCTAATTGGAGATGAACAGCCAATCAGAATTGACCTTTTGATACTGCGATTGGTTGGTTTTGTGGAAATCTGAAAATCTGAGCAAGCGTGTCTAGAGTTGAGCGCGCAGAGAGAAGAGGTTGAGAGCGAGGGAGACCTGACCGGAGCACAACAGCTTCTACCTGCGAGCAGAGAAAGACATGCAAATACATTTATTGTGCACGAAATAGGTTTTTGTTTACTCAAACTAAATTATTTTTTGCGAGTGTAAATTTCTGTTCAAAATGCAATATAATGTGCTTGCAAAATATAGTTCTCTGTGCTCAAAACATACAGCTCGCTCAGGAATGTGACACATATATAACGCCATAAGTGTGGATTCAACATTAAGTTGTTACATTTAACTATTTTAGAGGCTGTGGACGTTTACTTCATTATTAGGGCCCGAGCGCCGACAGCGGCGAAGGCCCTATTGAAACTGAAGGAATTATTAGGGCCCAAGCGCCGACAGCGGCGAAGGCCCTATTGAAACTGAAGGAATTATTAGGGCCCAAGCGCCGACAGCGGCGAAGGCCCTATTGAAACTGAAGGAATTATTATTATTCTTTCTTTCTTTCTTTCTTTCTTTCTTTCTTTCTTTCTTTCTTTCTTTCTTCTATTATTTTCCCGTCAAATGAATTGCCTTTTTGAGGGCCTTAACATATTCAAAAACTCACCAAATTTGGCGGTCGCATCAAGTCTGGTGAAAATTTACGTATTTTAAGGGTTTCGGGAATAGGCGCACAAAAATGGCTCGCTAGCGCCCCCTAGAAAGTTAAGAAAATTGAGCCCCTGCAGTGCATTTAACGTAGACTCACGAAACTTGGTACACATATGTAACATGTCAGGATGTACAAAAAACGTCATTAGAGCCATACCCTAAACCCAACAGGAAGTCCGCCATTTTGATCTCAAAGTTCGAAATTAGTGCAATTTTGGCCATTTCCACATGTCGTACTTTAACGAACTCCTCCCAGAGATTTCATCCGATCAACTTCAAACTCGGTCTGTGCCATCTTAAGATGTTAAAGATGAAAAGCTGTTAAAAGAAAAACTTTTCGTCATAGGGCGTGGCCGTGGCGGGGCGGCCATTTTGTGCGTTTCGCCGCCGAAACAGGAAGTGGGTGTAACTTGGGTGTACGTTGTCCGATTACCTCGAAACTTTTCAGGATTCATAAGAGTCCAACCCTGAGGACAAATAAAGGCCGATATTTACTTAAAGTCATAGCGCCCCCTAGTGGCAACAGGAAGTAAGCCTAAAAGTCAAGGTGCTATACTTTAACGAACTCCTCCTAGAGATTTCATCCGATGGACTTCAAACTTGGTCTGTACCATCCCAACACCTTAACAATGAAAAGTTATTAAAAGAAAAACTTTTCGTCAGACGGTGTGGGCGTGGCGGCCATTTTGAGTGTTTAGCGATGACCAAAGAAGTTGTTGTAACTTGAGTGTACGTTGTCGTATCTGCCCGAAATTTGTCACGATGGACAAGGGTCCAGGCCTGAGGACACCTACAGGCCAAAATTGACTTTTGGTCATAGCGCCCCCCCCTGGCAACATGAAATGTGCCTTATATGACAAACATCATCCGATTTGCATGAAACTTATAATGTGTGGTCTACATGTGATACTGATACTTTTAATATGACCACGCCCACTTACTCAGGCCACGCCCCCCCTTTCATAACATTTGAACCGTTTAAGGTATACCCTTGTGTGAGGTGTCATTGAACTCAGCACAGACTTCCTTATTCATCGGTGATGGTTTGACCCGCCCCCTAAGCTTAAGCGCCGCCCCCTTTCATAAAATTTGAACCCTTTAATGTATACCCTTGTGTGAGGTATCATTGAACTCAGCAGAGAGTTCCTTTTTAATTGGTGATGGTTTGACCCGCCCCCTATACTTTGGCCACGCCCCTTTTAAAATTAATGACACGTTTGATGTAGACCCTTGTGTGAGGTATCATTGAACTCAGCAGAGACTTCATTCTTCATTGGTGATGGTTTGACCCGCCCCCTAAGCTTTAGCCACGCCCCCTTTTAAAACTAATGACCCGTTTGATGTAGACCCTTGTGTGAGGTATCATTGAACTCAGCAGAGACTTCATTCTTCATTGGTGATGGTTTGGCCCGCCCCCTATGCTTAAGCCACGCCCACTTTCATAACTTTTGACCCGTTTAAGGTAGAGTCTTATGTGAGGTGTCAACGAACTCAGCAGAGACTTCCTTTTTAATTGGTGATGGTTTGACCCGCCCCCTACGCTTTAGCCACGCCCCTTTTCACAGCTAATGAACCGTATGACGTAGAGTCTTGTGTGAGGTATCGTTGTACTCGGCGGGGAGTTCCCTTTTCATCGTTGACGATTTGCGGCGTCTGAGTGCCGCGCGAATGCACGCTCGCAAGGATCGGCGTCCGCCAGGTAACCCCAACGCGCGCAGAGGCGCGAGGGCCCGTCCATCGCTGCTCGCAGCTTTAATTTAGTGTTGCACTTCTGTCAGAGACGTATTAAAAAAAAAAAGCAATAGTAAAAATTTAAACAGCAGAGGCTGAGATTGTCATACTTTCATTCTTCTTCCTCCAAACACGGTTAGTGGAATTATGACCAAAAAGTTCTATTTTGGTCTCATCTGACCACATGACTTTCTCCCATGACTCCTCTGGATCATCCAAATGGTCATTGGCAAACTTAAGACGGGCCTTGACATGTGCTGGTTTAAGCAGGGGAACCTTCCGTGCCATGCATGATTTCAAACCCTGACGTCTTAGTGTATTACCAACAGTAACCTTGGAAACGGTGTTCCCAGCTCTTTTCAGGTCATTGACCAGCTCCTCCCGTGTAGTCCTGGGCTGATTTCTCACCTTTCTTAGGATCATTGAGACCCCACGAGGTGAGATCTTGCATGGAGCCCCAGTCCGAGGGAGATTGACAGTCATGTTTAGCTTCTTCCATTTTCTAATGATTGCTCCAACAGTGGACCTTTTTTCACCAAGCTGCTTGGCAATTTCCCCGTAGCCCTTTCCAGCCTTTACTTGTGGAGGTGTACAATTTTGTCTCTAGTGTCTTTGGACAGCTCTTTGGTCTTGGCCATGTTAGTAGTTGGATTTTTACTGATTGTATGGGGTGGACAGGTGTCTTTATGCAGCTAACGACCTCAAACATCTAATTTAGGATAATAAATGGAGTGGAGGTGGACAATTTAAAGGCAGACTTACAGGTCTTTGAGGGTCAGAATTCTAGCTGATAGACAGGTGTTCAAATATTTATTTGCAGCTGTATCATACAAATAAATAGTGAAAAAATCAAACATTGTGATTTCTGGATTTTTTTTTTAGATTATGTCTCTCACAGTGGACATGCACCTACGATGACAATTTCAGACCCCTCCATGATTTCTAAGTGGGAGAACTTGCAAAATAGCAGGGTGTTCAAATACTTATTTTCCTCACTGTAGGTGACCTACGTGAATCGTGTAGATTCGATGAGAAAATGTTTGGGGGAGGTTAAGTACTCAGGCCTGGTGCCCGATTTCTGGCGTATGAATATTTTAGAAAAAAGTCCACATGGGATTTTTTTTGATGAGATGGATTTAACCAATCATCGAACTTCCACCTACCAATGAAACGAGTTCTAGCCAATCAGATGCAAAGTAGGGAGGGATGCAAATGTGAGAGTGCGGTGCCGGTGTGGTCTCCATGGTAACGCGGCAAAAAAAATGGAGGCAAAGTTTATTAAACTTGGAGCATGTAGATACAGGCAGCTTTAGTTGAGAAAGTAGTTAAAACAAATGGCGATGGGCATGAATAGAGGACAAGAGGAAAAGGGTGGAGACGGGAAGCCGTTTAGCACTTGGTGTCTCAAATTGAGGGAGCCGGGTGCTTGCTTCTGCAGCGCATGTTCAAGGAAGACACTGTACGGCAGCAGCGGTAAGAAAGTGCTTGCTAGTCACAAAGCTTTGGTCCATGCACTCTGTAATACGAGTACATTACCGGCAACGACGGCTACCGCTACGACTGTTCCTTCATTGACCGACCGTGATACAAACAATATGTGTGTGCACGTTCATAGCGGAACATGATTTGTCATTAAGGATGGCCACTGTGTAAAAGCTATCTGAAGCCCAAACTGCCTTGACAAAGCTGTCTGTTTGGAATCCGCATGGCAGGTATTTAAATGACGGCCTTGTCCCAGAGTTTAGACGTCTAGCTATATGAAAAGATAAACAATGGGGACATTTTTAATAAATGTAAATAAAGCAGCTAATATCAACATGGACAAAATCATGAATGTACTAATTTGCTTTTTTGATGATAATTTTCACAATGATTCATTGTAGGATTATGATATTATTGAAATATGTAAATCCACGTTGACTCTTAATTTAACATATGGTTGGAAGATGTAAAGATTGATCCAAAACTTTTTAGTTTTTAAAAATTATGACTTTTATTATTGTGTAATGTCAGAAGGACTTTAACTGTTTTGCCAGTCAAATTAACTTTAATGAGTGCATATTGAAATATTACACTGATGCATCTCAAAATGCATCAGATTGATGCTTTAAAATATGGAATATTTAAAATTTTCTTCCAGGGGAGCATGCCCCCGGACCCCCATAGAGGGGTAATATCCTTCTCACCTTTTTCACCCCGACCCATTTTCATGCCTTAATAGGGCCTTTGCTGACCAACGTTGTTGGTGCCCAGGACCTAGTAGACGAAACAGCAAGCAGGGCAGAAAGAGCAAGTCCCACATTGAGCATGGGGGCTGCACATCATTATAACAACATTATAACGTTATAACCCTGGCCAGCTTCTTCCTCCATAGTATCCATAAATGCTATCGCCTTTCGGGGGCATTCAAATGTCTTAACTTTGTCTTTGGTGTCAATCTTCAGCTTGGGAGGGTCCAGCATTCTGAATCCCACCTTCGGTCATGCAGTTTTATACACTCTTGAATTTGTCACGATTCATCTTTGTAGCTCTGGAGTTGTCCGGAAATAGCATTATGTTATTATTTGCCCTCGTTTCTCGCTGCACGCAGCACAAAGTCCCTGTCCGAGGATCTTAAAGCGCCCATATTATGCTCATTTTCAGGTTCATAATTGTATTTTAAAGTTGTACCAGTATAGGTTTACATGGTTTAATTTTCAAAAAACACCATATTTTTGTTGTATTGCACAGCTGTCTCTCACTGCTGCAGATACTCTTTTCACATGGTCTCTGTTTTAGCTACAGAGTGAGAGCTCTTTTCTTCTTCTTCTTCTGTACTATTTTTGATTGCACTCACAATCAAAAATATAAACGCAGTAGCTCAGATGTAGATCATGTCAGCTAGCTAGCTTCATAGACAGTAAAAGAAAGGCTGTTTCTCCAATTTCAGTCAGTTACAAGGCAGGATTAGCTGGGAGACTTCTTCTAAATGAGGGTGCACATGTAAGTAGTTCTTTTGTAGATTATGGTGAACTTGTGTGTGTTGTAGCAGTGCTTTGCTATTGAGAACAAGGTAGCATGCTAGCTTTAGCATTAGCATGCTAACGCTATGAGCTAACGATTGCAGTTAGGCACCTCGTTTCGGCTTGTGACGTAGAAAGCCGTGCCGATTTTGAACAGCTCACCCGGACACTGAAGGCAGGACACATTCAGAAACCGTATCTCACTCAAAACAGCATGGATGGATTTTTTTCAAAATTTGTATGCGTGTGGAAGCACCAGAGACACAAAATAACACCCCAAATCCCAGAAAAGGTGTTTTTTTCATAATATGGGCACTTTAAAAACTTTACCAGTATGGATCTGGGTCTCTCTCGTGTCCTGAGCTGCTGGCTGGCCAGTCTGTGTTCCCTTAATCTCACACGTTCCCTCTATCTCATGCAAATTCCGAATCAGCTCCTCTAAAAAACTTTACTGCATCTCCTCCTTCAGTGCCCTCGGGAATGCCCACAAAACCAAGATTATTGCGTCGCGACAGGTTCTTCATATCTTCTATTTTTTCCCCAAAGCAGATCTCTCTCTTTCTTGCTAGCTGGTGGATTAGCTTGTCCTTCTTTTTCGGCTGCTTCTAGGTTTTCTACCCACTTCTCGACCTCATCTATTCTTGTGATTAAGATCGAAGGTTTTGCATAGCTTCAGGTCCGCCCAAGTGCAGATGCTTCCTTAATATCCCCACAGGCCGCTGACTTTTTACCTTTCAACATTCTTGGCTTCCAGCGATGTTTCTCCTACAAGCTGACCACTGGTTACTTATCTTCATTAGGATACATGTAGCAGCAGCCTTCTCCTGGCATTATGTCACATGACCCCCAACAAACAAATTTAAACAGGAGCAGATCAGAAAACTCTGAGGTTTCTTACCAAAACATGATGAAATATGCTTGTATAACAGACAATTAAAAATAGAGGTCTGTCTCTAATAAAAATATCTTAAAAATAAAGACCTGATTCCCTCTGTAGTTGAGGTAAATAACTTCATACTTTATCTCTGTATTTGATACTAATGAATTGCTCCCTATGCTGCTGTACGAATGTGTTTGAATGTCTATCTGATGAGCAGGTAGCACCTTGTATGGCAGCCTCGGCAAGCAGTGTATGAATGTGTGTGAATGGTCCTTGTACATGTAAATGCACTTTGAGTCTTCATTAAGACTAGAAACGCGTTATAATAATGTAGTCCATTCACATTACAGTCCATATTTTTTTAACTGTAAAACTATAACAAACTATTGTTTCAGTTATTTATCTTCCTCTCCTGTCTTCTGTCCTTTCTGTTTTCAGGCACTGTTAGTTCTTCACCAGCCAGAGACCATCGAGCTGTGGAATCCCGATGCCCCCATAGAGACATTTTGGGATATCAGGTACTTAACAATCCTCTCATCTTTCCATAAAGAAGGGAGGGGGTCAAATACCTGGCCCTAATCCACAGTCATATACCCATAGAGACACAATTGTCTGCTGATGTGCCTATGGATTCATAGGATGCAACGCAGCAGTCCACTCAAGTTGGCTTTCTGTTACGAGAGTAGCCTAAAAGTGGTTATACACCAACCAGACGGCCGACCCTCGGCAGAAAAGCTAGTGGAAATGATCAGTCGGGTCCCCGAGGTCCAAAAAACTGCCTCGGGACACACTGAGGCGACACTGACCTCAGAAACGTAATACGTCTACATAGCAGCAGGCGGCACTACTCTGTATTGTTGCCCAAGAAATGAAAACCGGCAGCTGATTGGACAACGGCGTCTGTTAGAATGGCCACATAGCGGTTGGATAATTACAGCAGATAGGCCATGCAGTTGCTGAATCTGTCTTCATTCCAGCTCAACAAAGGTCAGTTTAAAAGATTTTCGTCAGATTTTGAGAGACTCTAGTCACCTCATTCCGCTCGCCATTTCCGGGTGAGTCCCGACTGCCCTGCCGGCGACTGAAAATGTCAGGTTGGCCAAAATGAACGCCGACAGTCCCCCAGACTGACGACTGCACGGGACACACCGAACAGATTAGAGTCACTGACCTCGCCAGACTGTCCAACGGCCGATAATCGGCCCCATGTGTTCCGGGCTTAAGTGTGAGCTAGAATGGCAGCAGGTCCATTAAGTGAGTGACGTCTGTGTGTGTGTGTGTGTGGTTGTGCAAAAAGCGTCTTTTCACCCTTTCTCTATCTGGGAATGTTGGTATTGGCAGTGGCAGAAGAAGTAGGCCTACTCAACAAAAAAGTGGAATTAAGTAAAACTAATATTACCGCACGGTACAAATCCTGCATTTAAATGTTTACTACAAGTGCAGAGTAAAATATAGGCATTATGGGCGCAATGTACTTACATTTTCTTTAATAGTTGTATTTTTTTATATCTGCAACGTAACCAATTACAGTTCTCGTTCAAGTAAATTGTCACAGTAAGTCAGCAGTATAGAGTAGGGCTTGGCAGTATATATCAACTTTTTTAATCATATCAATTAGAGATGCACCGATTGACCGGCCAGTGACCGGAATTGGCCGATTTTCACGTGCTTGGCCATGACCGGCGACTGGCAGGTCAGTCTGACATATTTTATGCCGGTCAAATGCACTCGGGCACCGCATGATTAACATCGCGCAAGATCAGTGCACCGCTGCTCAATCAGCTGTTTATGAAATGTTATAAAGTTGCAATTATACACAGCTCTGCAGAGCCGTCTGCTATACTGATCTCAGCCGCCCCCTCTCCCCTCTGAGGCTGAATAAGTGGAACATGAAAACCGCGGTACCGTGAAATTTGACAGCTACAGTTTATTGGAAAATAGCGTTGGGCAAACTGACTTGGATGAATTTACTGTTGATCAGACCCCAGATGAGACAAGAAGCTAACGTTGGCGAACGCTGCGGTGACTGTCCCTCTGCCTCTGACGTCCGGCTGCAAGAGACGCTGTATTTAAAAAAATAAAAGAGACGCTGTATTCCTCCAACATGCTGTATTAACGTTACTGTTTAAAACGCTTTCCAGGTTAGTGGGGATGCATACTGCTCAAAACCTACATTAAAAACGTAGTAATCTTCCCCCAGCGTTTAGTTTGTTGCTAAACTGTGTAAAATGAGTGTTGACGTTTATGTTTTCAGGTAACATTACTGTTGACGTTCAAACAGGCCTGGGTGTGTGTTTTGAGAAATATCTTTATACTGCAAGGCTATATTTATTATATTATTATAAGTTGGATATTGGATGTGAAAAGAAGGAAAGAAGTGTGTGAATTTCCCATACCAGGAGTAATTTATATAGTTCTATTTTATTGATCCATTATCTCTTCAAAATATGTTCTATGTAAAATGTTCTATTGAAGAAAAGATAGAAAATAAATATTTGTGTGTGCTGTAAAGTGGTTAGAAAAAATTTGATCGGAATCGGCTAAAATCGGTATCGGCTGGCCTAACTCAAAGAAAATCGGAATCGGCCTAGAAAGTTGTAATCGGTGCATCTCTAATATCAATATTTTTAAACAAAATATGGGATGAGACAATTCCATTTATATTGATATAGTTTCATGTTCCGTTACATAACCCATTTCTTCCATAAAGCCCTTACCCTGTGTAACTTCGTCCTCACTCTCCTGCTGCATCTGCCCAGCTCCCTTGCTCACAACAAGTTCCACACAATACGACACGACAATAAAGATTACCTGATGCCCTGTAGCCGGTAAAAAGTAACGTCAGACTAGTAAATACAATCAGCCAGTTGCCAGATTGGGCTAGTGCTCAAAAAAGCGCTGTATATCTGCTCTACTCTCTAAAACTTCCCTCTAAAACACACAGGCTTGGTTAATTCATAGATGAAATGGTGCTCAGTCCTAAAACATACAAGGTGAAGCATAAAATAACATTTCTTGCGCGTTGGAGAAAAACACGACTAAATTGAGAATGATGAATCATTTTATACGTAGCTCCTTTGGGTAATAATTTTGTGTGTAGCTTGTTTGTGAAAGAGAGCCAGTGAGAGACGGTGGATGATGCTCTCAGAGCAGACGGCTGTTTGCTATCTGAGAAGAGGAGTAATTTACAGTAAAGTTGTCAAGCTGTAAATGTACTTTTTCACTGTTTCACTGTTACAGGAGAACATATTCAGTATTTTTTATATCTAAATATCATCATAATAAATAAATAAAGCTGTTTAGGGCCTTTTTACTTCAGACCCCCAGGCGGTTGCCTACCTTGCCTAAATGGTAAAGTCTGCTTTTGGCATTTTTTCCCGTGAACCGGGAGTGTATTCCAGCTGAGTTTCTGACCGTGAGTAGCCGCTACTTGGATTTGTGACTAGGGATGGGCATCGTTTGGATTTTAACGATTCTGATTCCAACAACTCCAAACGATTCCAATAAAGAAACGATTCCGATGGAATCGTAATTTTTGAAACGATTCCAATTAGGAATCTGTTCTCGATGCCCAACCCTATTTGTGACACAACTATGTCATGGCAGGTGTATGCTCAGGACCCAAGGAAGCGCAGTGTGAAGTTGATAAGATGAGTGGTTGAGCTGAGTTGTTGCAAGCAGCAGTACCAAAGGTCCAGCAATCGGCCAGTTCCGAACAGGCATGTTTTAAGCGGGCACTAAACTAGTTGTATTAAAGACGGGAAATATTTATGACATTTAATGTTCTTAACTTATATTTGAAAATTTTCATGATAATGACTTCCTTCCTTTTTTGCTTCTTTCTTCAGTTCACAGGTGCTCTTCCTTATATGCCGCAAACTGATTGGTCAGCAAATGATTAATGGGACAGAAGTTCTCAAATGGCTGAGGGAGATCCTCATCTGCAGGAACAAGTTTCTTCTCAAGAACAAGGTACAGTTTCTTAATTGTTCCAACAGGCTGCTTTATTAGTACCAAAAAATCAACTAAAAGACAGGGGTAATGACAGGCCTGCCAACAACTGAACAACTGATGCTGAACTGTCTTCTTTTGGGCCAATCGGTGAAAGCGACTGGAGTCAAGAGGGCACACACAGAATCTTCTAGTTTCTCATCTTAGTCTCATTTGATCAATCCAACACATGATAGTATTGGTGTCAAAATTGGAGGAGAGTGATTTTCTCTAAGGCGCAGATAATACGCGCTACTTGGCTGCCGGCTGTAGTCTTTGTGCTGTGTTCCAAGTGTAACTTTTTGGCCAAGATACAGTCATCAAGAGGCGACGCAACAGTCAGCCTTTATTGACACTAGTTCTTTGCCGATTCCTAGTGTGTCCCCAGTTTGAAATGTATTTTTGGCCCTTGATTGTTCCAGGAGTTTGCCACAATGGGTGGTGGTATCCCCATCTGCCGGCAAGCGCAGACAAAGCTAGAAGTTTGTCTCTACATGTTCCTGTGGAGTCCAGACACCGAGGCAGTGCTGGTGGCCATGTCGTGTTTTCGCCACCTCTGTGAGGAGGCTGACATCCGCAGCACTGCTGACGAGGTGCCAGTCCAGAACATCCTACCAAACTACGCCACCTTCAGTGAACTGGCCTCCGTCAGCAACATGATGGCAACAGGTCAGTACTGCTGGTCCCCCACTCTTCAAGCTGAGTTGTTTAAAGTGATGGTTCGGAGTAATTTCACCCTAGGGTCCTTTGCACCATGATCTCGAGCCAAACACCCCCCCAGAAGCTTTTTTCACCTGGGTCGAACATTGGGAGCGTTAGCGTAGCGTAGCGTTATCAGCTGAATAGCTTAGCGCAGAGGCTAATGGATCCGAAGTGTCTCTTAACATTACCCCACTAATAATGCCCGAAATGATACCAAGCGTCTACAGTAGTACAAATAGGTTATGCACTCATAAAACGATGGATTGTAAAATTTGTAAGTACACCAGAAGTTTATGTAAATAACACTTGCCTGCTGGCTTCTGCTCTCTGCTGCTGCTGCTGCTGTTGTTACTACCGGGCAGTAAGAGTGCTTAGGGACATCTACAAATTACAACACCGAAAAGAGATGCAACAAAAATATTTATTAATTTAATGATTAAATAAGGTAATGTCTCCAAACTTACCTCAATTATTACTTGTCTTCTGCTAGTTATACTACAGCACTTACTTTAAAAAATAAGTTAAATTAAAAAATATTTTTGTTGCATCTCTTTTCGGTGTTGTAATTTGTAGATGTCCCTAAGCACTCGTCTTACAGCGCAACAACAACAGCAGAGAGCAAAGCCAGCAGGCAAGTGTTATTTACATAACCTTCTGGTGTACTTACAAACTTTACAATCCATCGTTTTATGAGTGCATAACCTATATATACTAGTGTAGACCTTTGGTATCATTTCGGGCATTATTAGTGGGGTAATGTTAAGAGACACTTCGGATCCATTAGCCTCTGCGCTAAGCTATTCAGCGGCTAACGCTACTCTACGCTAACTCTCCCAATGTTAGACCCAGGTGAAAAAAGCTTCTGCGGGGGTGTTTGGCTCGAGGTCATGGTGCAAAGGACCCTAGGGTGAAATTACTCCGAACCATCACTTTAAGTTTCTCTTCTTAAATACTATAACTTGTTCAGCACTGCATCTCACCTTTTGACATAATGTTTTATTATTCAATGATTTTATTGCATTTTCATACTGTGCTATGCTTATAACGCTCTATAAGTATAGTTATAAGCATTTATGAATTAATCATAATGCTTTATAACTTTAGTCATAACACATAAAGCATTTTTAAAATGACTTATAAGGTCAGGTATCATAAAACTAATTGCTGGTCACTTTGTGTCTATAATGCATTATAAACACATTCATAATGAGTTTATTTGCTTATAGCAATGTATAAGTATAGTTATTAGCACTCATGAATAATCATAATGCTTTATAACAATTATAACACAAACTATTTTATAATGACTTATAATGTCAAGTGTCATAATACTTTATAATTGCTCATCACTTACTGACTACCATATTCTATCCATGATTATAGTGTATTATAATTCTCATATAAGACATTATAATGTGATTACAGGTTACTCTAAGTGGTCATTGGATGGAAGTAAAGTAATGCAATTCCTGAGCTATAGGTAGATATAATACCTTACAAACAGGTTATAATTCACTATAATTGGTCATTGTTTGCTTCAAGTAAAGTGAAAAAGAATTATTTAAATATATGCAAGAAGAACACAAAAAACTTCGTAAAATGTATTCATTTGTTTAACAGGTCATAACAGAAATTGAGTAATCCAATTTGAAATGTCTTGGTAAAGAACAACTGAATAATGGACATTTCCCTAATGTAATGTAAAGATTCAATTTACTCAAATTATAGATAATACCTGAAGCCATTTCTACTTCACCTGTAACTGTAAATAACAGACAATAAGTACTCTACTGGTAGTACAGGTAAGGTACTACAATTTAACACAACTGAACGATGGACCAAAACATCCCCCAAACTTTACCCACTCTAAACACTAATGCAACCTATTTTGGTAAATTCACTTTTACACTAGGTTCGTAAGGAGATAAGGAACATAGGTAACACTTTACTTGAAGGCATCTACATAAGAGTGACATGACACTGTCATGACACATTAACCCTAACCGTACTAAAAGAAGTGTTATGTCATAAACGTTTATGACAATGTTTATGACACGTTCATGACAGTGTCATGTCACTCTTATGTAGATACCTTCAAGTAAAGTGTAACCGGAACATAGACTGTAATAACCATAAATGAAAGTGCACAGACAAGGTAAATTTTTTGCTTAAATTTGCAGGTAATAACTAGGGATGCACCGAATCCAGGATTCGGGTTCGGCCGAATATTGGGCTTATTGACAGGGATCGGTTTCTGCCGAACCTTAGAATTTTTTTCCACTGAACCCTACACTTGCACTACGCGCTCTACGCTGGTCGACGTAATGTAGGCGGACTGTTCAATGCAGTAGGCTGTGAGAAAGTGAAAATGGAACTCACGTGCAACAAAAGCGCCGCCCGGCAGCATCCCCAGCCAAAAGAAGGCAACCCAAGCTGAGCCACATGGCCAACCCGCAATGCCGACCTGTCCCGTGGTGGCAAGGATCCCAAACAACACACGACATCGTCACTCAATTTTTTGACAATAGCGATGTGCTTTCCTACAATGTGAAAAGAGCATGTGAATTCAACATTAAGTTGTTACATTTAACTGTTTTAGAGGCTGTGGACTTTGTTTACTTCATTAATGTGTTTACTGTGTTAATGGACTGAGGATGGGATTAGTATTGGGTTTAGGATTTGGCAGAATCTTAACCAGTGGATTTGGTATTCGGCCTAACCCCAAAAATCTGGATTTGGTGCATCCCTAGTAATAACTCAAACATCTGAATAACATAGTAATGAAAATAAAAAATGGCCTTTTAAAATCAATAAAGACAATCAGTACTGCGCGAGGCACACAACACATATGAATGCATCTGAAAGATATTCACATTGACCAAAAACTGATCTAATCTTACCCTCTTTTCTTCTCGACCGACTCCGAGCTGAACTCTTCACAGCTTCTTCCCGCGATGCCAGATCTGGTTGTTTCTACCTGAAGCTCCTGCGTGCTGTCTCAAATATGTCTTACAGGCAGCTGGAAAACAATTATATGAGAGTGGTATGAATAAAAAAAAACATAAGTCACAGTTAAATTAAAGGTACAATATGTAACATTTCTGCTTTAAAATGTCTAAAAATGACCATACTTATGTTATATATTTTTATGAGTTGTGTTCTTACACTATCCCAAATGTTTCCACCAAATGTCAAACCCAGAGAAATCTGTTATTTTATTTTCAGACACGGCACGTTTCCTTTAGTCGCCCGTCAGTGGCGTCATATAACCTTTCACCCTCCAGTTACTCTAACTTCCGTCAGAACACTGGCACCAAGATGATACGTTCAGGAGTAATTGTAAATCATGCAATGTCACAGAAAATAAATACTTGTAACCGTAATACTGCTTTTTTTTTGGCCATAAAGCATCATTTTGTGATTAATTACATCCCACTTTTTATCACAGTAATACAACAGATACCTTATTTATTTTGAAAGTTCAATATCGACAAGTAGCTAACATTGATGCTAATGCTTTGTGGGTAACATTATGAGGTTACAACATCATTCAACACGCTTTAGTATGACTGTTTTCGACCACAGTTAACAGGACTGGGCTAACCACGAATAACTTCACTAGCAACGTTAACTGTATAGATAGACGATTAATCTAATGCTAATTTAGCCAGCTCGAACACCCCGGTCTGTCTGCCTCACTCCCCGGTCGCAGAGACTCAGTCGGGGATGACAGCTGACAACAGCCCCGGGACATATAGCTAGCTAGCTATCGTTAGCCCCCAGTCAGCTATCAGCCAGCTACTTTTATTACAGCAACCCCCCGGCCAGAACTTATCTCCAGTGCCTGGTGCTTACGACGCTAACGGCAGTTTAATTAAACGTCGGGAAACGGACCATATCAGACCAGGCACCGAGTCACAACAGCGGCCATCCATAGAGTTAGCTAGCTACATCTCCGCAGCGCTACCGGTGTATGTGCTGAAAATCTCCTCCCTGCCGAATTTCTCCCCTCTTCGCGTTAAGCTGTCTTTACGGTTAGCTAAATTAACCTGACAAAAGGTGAGTTAAGCACCAAAACGAAAAGTTAAGATTACTGAAAAGTGAAGGGGAGATAATTCCGGGCAGCTGGGAGATGTTCTGCTGCTGCACAACCGGCATCGAACGTCCTGGCTCGCTGTCGCGGAGATTCCCCCGACAATCCCCACCCCACCCGTCTCTCAGCCTCGTTTAGTAGCTAAGCGTTACAACAAACCCGTCCGCCCGGTGTTGAAACGATCCAAAAGGTGACACTGATATGTGAAATATTTTGTGTTTTAGCTGCTGGCTACTGTTAGCTTGCTGGCTCACGAGCTAACTGGTCAGCTACAAATAAAAATCTAATCAAGAAAAACGTAATTATGTTGGGGAAACTGCAGCTATTTTATTAGAATGAATAAACGTAACGTGAATAAACTTGAACGGGTAAACTCGTCCGTGAACTGATGCATTCTAACTGGCAGCGAAGGTGTTTAACACTTAAAACTCCCATAATTCCACGCAACTTCCCAACGTCATCAAAAGTCCATTTTTACCGTCCATTGTTTTGGTTGAGAGACCCCTAGTGGCAGAAAGTTACATATTGTACGTTTAAACAAGGATCTGGATAAAACAGTAAACGTTACTTACACACAACAACAAAAAAAGTACGGTTAAGATCGGTATCTATTAACGTATCTATGTCCTTATACAGCAGAATGAATGATATTTATTCAATGAAAGCATATTCTTTAAATCTTACCCTTGCTCCGGTTCGTAGCGCCTGCTACAATTTGTCTCCGAGTTGTGAAGACGGCGTACTGCTTCCTGTAAATTACAAGACCAAAATTAGAACCGCAAGCAGTTATGACGGGGCCCAAGCCTCTGATGCCAGTTGCCCCCGGGGAGCTGCGCCAATGCGGGGACCTAAAGCATTACGTGGGGGGGCAAACATTTGTGAATATCGAGAGGTTTGTCATAGGCGGCGATTTATTTTTTCGTCCGTGGGTGCTCACAGCCCTAAATAAAAGTAGTCAAAAATTGTTTGCATTTCAGAACCTTAGAAAATGGACAGCGGCTGACACAAACACACACACCTATTAACTCGATAATTTAGTCGAAAAGTAGACTTTCAACTCAGGACAGCGCCACTTCTCACAAATACAGATAGGATTGGAGATGAAAAGATTAACTGGCACGTAACCCCGATCAGCTTCGTGGGAAATTAAGAATCGATGACACCAACATAACCAATCACACTATGACAGACTCTCCACTTAGCATCAACTGCAATGTTTAATTGCACGGTATCGGCGCCTATGAATGGTGTTGATTTTGGATTGAAATCCGTCCACTCTGAAGGTTGTAGAAACTTTGTCAGGTGGGTTAAGAAGTTTATTGTAGAAAACCAGGGGAGCACACGTAACAAAACGTAACGGTAGGAGGTAAACATCAGTAAATATTGAGTGTAAGCTGCAAGGTCTGTGATACATTCCCATTGCAAATATTCCATTAACAGGGCAAAACTCTTATAAGTTGATTATAGCGCCCACTAATGGCCGATCTTTGCCAAATTTGGTACAAATCCTCAGAGCGGCATGCCGAACGAGCAACACATCTACAGTTCTATATATTTGGAGTCATCCAATGCAAAAATAAACATATTGAACATTATAACTCATAAAGGACAAACTATTAACATTTCTTACACAAAGTATCAATCTGGAATGTAACAGTATGGACTAATTTCACAAAGACCCGAAAAACTCTGGACTTCTAGGCTGGATGCAAAACCTTCTGTAAGGGCTAGGAAGACAAAAAAAACATGAGCAGAAAGGGGCAACTATTAGCTTTTAGCTCCAAAAGACCCTAAGTTTCGACTATTTATAATTATGAAGTTATAAAGTGCCGTTGGCGTTGTATACAACATGCTCGACCTCAGAAGGGGTTAAAAGGCCCAAATTGGTATATGTTGACTATAGCGCCCCCTAATGGCCAATATTCGCCAAATTTGGTACAGAGCCTCAGAGCGGCATGCCGAACGAGAATCACAAGTTTAGTGTTGATTGCTTTTACTGTGGCAGAGATATTGCAATTGCAAATTTCCCATTTAAGTGCATTGAGTTATTGGCCAAAACAAATACACGTTGCTTATAGCGCCCCCTAAAGGCCGAATTTCGCCAAATTTGGTAAAGAGCATTGTAGTGGGATGTTGAACAAGGATCTCAAGTTCTTTGCTGATAACATGTAATTTGGCCGAGATATGATATGTGTGTGGTAGCTGGCTAGGAAATTTGTTTGGTCGTCAAATGCGCATACTTTAACGTAGCAAAATTCTTTGTACAACTTTTGGTCAGGTCTATCTGGAGATGCTATCTACAAGGTTTTGTGCAGATCGGTCACACGGCCTAGGACGAGTTTGAAAAGTTGGTTTTGCGGATTGCGCGATATTGCGAAAAAACGTAAGCGGAAATGGGCGTGGCCTATATCAGGTAATTCAGCTTGATTCAAGGAACACGTGGATGTAAGAATTTCTAATGTGCGATGTGTAATGTGGAAGTTAAAGACAAAAATCTATTATAGCGCCACCTACTGGTCCACATGTGTAATTTGTGGTAGGTGTGGTCCATGGCCCATTGTCCATCTACCCTGTAAATTTAAAGTTATTCACATTAGTGTAAGTGGTAAATTTAGACATGGGTCCCATAGGCCACGCCCACTTTGACCCCTCAGTACCCCACTCTAGGGTTGGCCTCAGGATTGGCCCGTAGATGGTACCCATCAATGTTTTTATAAATCTGATGAGCCATTCATGAGATATAAACTTTTTGTACTTGTAGCGCCCCCTAGTGACCAATTTTGGTAAAACGCGTGGGGGACCTCCAGAAGGTCATGGCAAAGAAGAATCTAAAGGTTGGCATTGATAGCATTTATTTTGGCCGAGATATGGCAAAGTTGGTGTTTTCATAGTTGGCATAGTTGGCTACACAAATTTATCCAGGGAGTAGATGTACGTTTTTTGAATGTCGGGTGTACGATGTGGGAGTTATAGGGCCAAACGCGTTTTATCTGCTATAGCGCCACCTAGTGGTGGAAGTGGGTCAATTTTTGAGCATGAGGTCCTTGCTGAGTTTTGGACCAGTCCTGAAAATGGCAACCCCCCACCTTGTATGGTTTAGGCTGTAGTCGGAGATTTAGGCGGAGAAGAATAATGGAAAAGAAGAAGAGGAAGAATAATCAGTAGAAAAACAATAGGTTTCCACAGCTCCGCTGGAGATGTAAACCGCGTTACCTTGTAACACGTGGTTCCCATGCCCCCTCGGGCTTGGACCCCTAAAAATACACTTTTATAAAGCAATTCACCCGCGTTTAAACTGGCGTCCACGGTGGGGTTTAAAACATTACTGCCAAGTTTAAGTAGCCTGTTTAACATACAGTCATTGTACTTCTCAAGAGTTAATAAACAGTATAGACTAGCTCGCCGTTTCATTAATAATCATATACTTACATTGTCTTTTCCTTTTCTGTGAGCGCATCTTTATGGAGCCCCGAGGCGACAAGGAGGAGAGAAAAACCGCTCCGTACGTCTTGAACAACTCCTGTGTGAAGTTTGACAGAGTGTACAGACAACTCTTTTACCAGTTGGCCTGAAATACTCCCATATTTTGGAAGCTTTTGCTCTAACTCTCAGACTCATCTCCCTCCCTATTTTTCAAATCGAAGCAGTGAATGCAGGGGTAGGGGGCGCGACAGAGAGAGAGAGAGACAAAGAGGAGCAGATTAACCAGCAGGGCGCAGACGGCGCACACACTGGTGTGGAGGTGAATTACAGTGAGTTTTAATGGAATACTGGGAAATCTTAATAACAATAGGACAATTGAAGACTAGATTATGAGGCCATTTCAGCAGAGCCAACAGCTTCATATGCCAGTGAAGGTGACATTGATATGTGAAATAATTTGTGATTTAGCTGCTGGCTAATGTTAGCTTGTTGGCTCACTAGCTAACTGGTCAGCTAACAATCTAATCAGGAAAAACGTTATTATGTTGGGGAAACTGCAGTTTTTTTTTTAGAATAACATTAATAAACGTTACTAAATGTAACGTGAATAAACTTGAATGGGTAAACTCGTCCATGAACAGATGCATTCTAACCAGCGAAGGTATGTAACACTAAAAACTACAACACCCATAATTCCACGCAACTTCCCAATGTCATCAAAAGTCTGTGGTTACCATCCATTGTTTTGGTTGCGAGACCTTTAGCTGCAGAAAGTTACATATTGTACAAATACCACAAAGACCAACCGTCACATCAGATATGTACAGGTGCTAAACAACAACAATGCAGGAGAAATGACTACTGCTGGTCCGTATATATCTGTCCTCTCTACCTACGTGCTTCAGCCTTCCCTTCATCCATAGATAGCACTCCACCTTGTGCCACCATGGATGCATAATAAGGACAGGGCCAACCCATATGCTGCTGACCACTGCCATATTTACTTCTGCGGATATTCTGTATCCTAGCAAGCACATTCTAAAAAGGTGTCTTAGCTGAAAAAACGCTGCACCTCCAAAGCTCCCAGTTGGGTGTTTCAGAAGAGCGTCTGACATTTCGTGGCGGCCTTATGAAACAATGACCAGCGATTGTCCAACCTATGAGAATTTGGTCGGTACAAGAACATATCGACCAACCATTTATTTATTAAAATTTTTAATTTTATGTTATATTCAACAACAAAAAAAGACAATAGCAGTTGTTGAAAACATATCCAACAAAATATAATATAAATATATGAATGTAATATTTAGTGAATGTCCTTAATTTACATGTGCGAAAAGGAGTTGGTAGAAGTATAATCTTATTTAATCCTACCGCTTATTAACTAAATAATTATTTACAATAACTTAATACAATTCTAGAGTTTGACACATCACTTTTCACACCCACAGTTGCATAATTACAGTTAAATACAGTTTATAATTTACGCAGCTACACTCACCTTAAAGATTATTAGGAACACCTGTAAGATTTCTCGTTAATGCAATTATCTAATCAACCAATCACTTGGCAACAGCTTCAATGCATTTAGGGGTGTGGGCCAGGTCTAGACAATCTCCTGAACTCCAAACTGAATGTCAGAATGCGAAAGAAAGGTGATCTAAGCAACTTTGAGTGTGGCGTGGTTGTTGGTGCGAGACGGGCTGGTCTTAGTATTTCACACTCCAGTGTGAAAAAACATCCAGTATGCTGCAGTCCTGGGGGGGCGAAAATGCCTTGTTGATGTCAACTTTTTGTAGTTTTCTTTGCTCGTGTTGCTGCTTACAAGCACGTCCTCTCTCTCACGCAAGCAAGCAGGTGCGTCATGATCTGTCAATCAAAGAAAGCTAAATGCAGGACTTATGCGGCTGATGCATCTCCACCCAATCAGATATACAAAGCAACACATATATACATACGCTATTTTAACCATTTTCTGTTACTTAGTTACACCAAATTGATTTTAAATATTAGGCTACAATGTATTACAACCATGAGAAATACACCATTATCTTTGCAAAAAAAAGTATGTCAGTGAGTGACAAGCTTACTTCACAGGGTAAGTAGAAATGCTTTCAGGTATAATCTATAATTTGAGTAAATTGAGTCTTTACATTAGTGAAATGTCCATCATTCAGTTGCTCTTTACCAAAAAGTTGTTTCAAATTTCAAAAAAGTACAACATTTCTGTTAAACATATAAATACATTTTACAAAGTGTTCTTGCATAGATAAATAATTATTTTTCACTTTACTTAAAGCAAACAGTGAACACTAAGGCGTATAGTGAATTATAATCACATTATAATGCCTTATAGCAGTTACAATAATAATTAAAGCTGCAAGCAGCGATGACGGGCCCTCGCTTCTTGCCCCGGGGGGTACTGGCAAATGCAACATCACATGTAGACCACACATTCTAAGTTTCATGTAAATCAGAATAACTTTTGCTAAGATAGAACCGTTCATGTTTCGACACCCACCTACAGGAAGTTGTTCCTCCATGACTTGCGCATTGTGTTAGCTATCAAAATTCTTTTGATAACTTTTAGTTACGAGGGTCCATCGAGTATATATCCAAGTTTTCGTGCAGATTGGACTCACGGCCCAGGAGGAGTTAGACAAAGTAGATTTCCCATATATCGCAATGTGAATAATTAATAAAAAAAATTCTAACAGTGCCATCTAATGGCCGATTCACTCTAAATTTGGCTTGGATGGTCAAGCCCCTATGCGGAACAACTTTGTCATGCTTGGTGGCAATCGGAATAAGTCTTGGTAAGATACGCAACGATTTCGACAGCCCCCTACAGGAAGTTGGTCCTCTGTAACTTGCGCATTGTGTTAGCTATCAAAATTCCTTTGATATGTTTTTGTCATGAGGGTCCACCGAGTCTACGTGCACATTTTTGTGCAGATGAGACTCACGCTCTTGGAGGAGTTAAAAAAGGAGGTTTTGCTCAAAGCGAATTTGCTAATTAATTACAGAAATTAAAACCGCGCCATCTAAAGGCCAATTGACGCCATATTTGGCAGACAGCCTCATTGGCACATGAGGAACAACAGTTTTAAGTTTTGTGTCCATCGGAATAGCCATTCGCAAGATACAGCCATTCCTGTTTCCACACCCACCTACAGGAAGTTGGTTCTCCATAACTTGCGCATTGTTTTAGCTATCACAATTCTTTTGATAACTCTTTGTCACGAGGATCCTCCGAGTCTGTATGCAAGTTTTTGTGCCGATCGCACTCGCGCCTCAGGAGTAGGTAGACAGAGTAGGTTTCCCATATATCAATATTTTACGGATTAATTAAACAAAATTAAAACCGCGCCATCTAATGGCCGATTGCCGCCAAGTTTGGCAGAGATGCAAATTCTACCATGAGAAACGACCTTGTCAAGTTTGCGCCATCGGAATAATTGTTGCCAAGATAATGCAACTTCCTGTTTAGACAGGAAGTTGCTATAACATATCGCATTTTTTCAACTATCAAAATTCTCTGGATAACTTTTCGTCATGACGGTCAACAGATACTACCTGCAAAGATTCAAGAAGATTGAAAACCACGGCCTAGGACAAGTTCGAAAATGTAAAACACCTGAAAAATGCATAATTAAAAATGGCGCCTTCCGCGGTTCGGGAGCTAATGAATGTAAATGAGAAATTATGTCCGCCAGTGATAAGAGCTCACGGTTATTAAATCTGGTGAAGATTGGACCAACTATGTCCAAGTTAAGGCCTTCCACGCATTAGGGGGCGCTATGGAGCCCGCTTACGGGTATGAGCCAAATCGCTGTACAGTCTCGCAAAGCTCCCAGGTGTTTATGTGCGCCAATTTTTGTGAGTTTTCGGATGTATATGAGGCCCCGTCAAAATGTTCCCCAAGGGCTAAAACCAATTAGGGGGCGCTATAGAGCAACCATACCACTCTCAAGCCTAAATGTGTATTCAGATGAAAGAGTTTAATATTCTGCACATAGCTGCAAAATTTTAAGAGTTTTCGTGCATCCTAAAGTCCTCAAACAAGTGTTCGTAAAATGAAGATTATTGCACGAAAACCAAGATTTCGGAAATTTTAGAATTTTGTAATTTTTTCTAAAAATAGCTCCATGGAGTTCAAGATGAGACCTATGTTCCCTCAAAAGTTGGTATATTAACTTATTACTTTTTTCGGAATTAAGGCGCACGTTAGGGGGCGTTATGGAGCCCCCTGGCAACACCCGAGCCCAATCACTACAGAACTTTGCAATTTTAACCAGTTGTGACATGTGTGCAAATCTTTGTGAGTTTTCGTGCATGCTAACCCCCTCAAAAATGCGACGAAGGACTCGGAAAAATAATAATCTGACGAAAAACAATAGGTTCCTTCGCACTTTCAGTGCAAGGCACCGTTGGGGCCTTGCACTTTCGTGCTCGGGCCCTAATAATAATAATAATAATGATAATAATTAAAGCTGCAAGCAGCGATGACGGGCCCTCGCTTCTTGCCCCGGGGGGTACTGGCAAATGCAACATCACATGTAGACCACACATTCTAAGTTTCATGTAAATCGCAAAACTTTTGCCAAGATAGAACCGTTCATGTTTCCACACCCACCTACAGGAAGTTGTTCCTCCATAACTTGCGCATTGTGTTAGCTATCAAAATTCTTTTGATAACTTTTAGTCACGAGGGTCAACCGAGTTATATCCAAGTTTTCGTGCAGATTGGACTCACGGCCCAGGAGGAGTTAGACAAAGTATGTTTCCCATATATCGCGATGTGAATAATTAATAAAAAAAATTCTAACAGCGCCATCTAATGGCCGATACACTATAAATTTGGCTTGGATGCTCAAACCCCTATACGGAACAACTTTGTCATATTTGGTGTCAATCGGGAATAAATCTTGTTAAGATACGCAACTTCCTGTTTCGACAGCCCCCTACAGGAAGTTGGTCCTCTGTAACTTGCGCACTGTGTTAGCTATCAAAATTCTTTTGATATATTTTTGTCATGAGGGTCCACCGAGTCTACATGCACATTTTTGTGCAGATGGGACTCATGTTCTAGGAGGAGTTAAAAAAAGTAGGTTTCGCTTAAAGCAAATTAGCTAATTAATTAAAAAAAATTAAAACGGCGCCATCTAAAGGCCAATTGACGACATATTTGGCAAACAGCCTCATTGGCACATGAGGAACAACTTTCTTAAGTTTTGTGTCCATTGGAATAGCCGTTGGCAAGATATAACCATTCCTGTTTCCACTCCCACCTACAGGAAGTTGGTCCTCCATAACTTGCGCATTGTTTTAGCTATCAATATTCTTTTGATAACTTTTTGTCACGAGGGTCCTCCGAGTGTATATGCAAGTTTTCGTGCCGATCGGACTCACGTCCCAGGAGTAGTTAGACAAAGTAGGCTTCCCATGTGTCAATATTTTGATGATTAAATAAAAAAAATTAAAGCAGCGCCATCTAATGGCCGATTGCAGCCAACTTTGGCACAGTTGCTAAACAGGCCAGGAGGAACATCCTTGTCAAGTTTCGGGGCAATCGGAATAATTGTTGTCAAGATAACGCAACTTCCTGTTTAGACAGTAAGTTGCTATAACTTCCGCATTTTTTCAACTATCAAAATTCTCTGGATAACTTTTCATTATGAGGGTCAACAGATACTTCCTGCAAAGATTCAAGAAGATTGAAGTCACGGCCTAGGACGAGTTCGAAAGAATGAAAAACACCTGAAAAATGCATAATTAAAAATGGCCGCCTTCCGGTTGGGCGGAGCTAATGAATGTAAATGGGAAATATGTCTGCAATGATTAGAGCAATATGGGTATTAAATCTGGTGAGGATCGGAGCAACTATGTCCAAGTAAAGGCCTTCTACGCATTAGGGAGCGCTATGGAGCCCGCTTACAGGTATGGGCCAAATCGCTGTACAGTCTCGCAAAGCCCCCAGGTGTTTATGTGCGCGCCAATTTTTGTGAGTTTTCGTATATATTGAGGCTGTCAAAAATGTGCCCAAGGGCTAAAACCAATCAGGGTCACATAGGCCACGCCCACTTTGACCAGTCCGTACCTTACTATAGGGGTGGCCTCATGACTGGCCCTAGATGGTACCAATCAAATTTTGTAAAAATCGGATGAGCAGTTCACGAGGTATAAACTTTATGTACTTGTAGTGCCCCCTAGTGGCCAATGTTCGTAAAATGTGTGGGGCACCTCCAGAGGGTCATGGCAAACAAGAATCTTAAGTTTTGGGTTAATAGCAATTATTTTGGTTGAGATATGGCAAAGTTGGTGTTTTCATACTTAGCTACACACATTTGTTTGTACGTAATATGTGCAATTTTTATCCTATAAAAATTCTTTACTTGGCTACATGCCAAGTTTCATGCAGATCGGTCTCACGGTCTAGGAGGAGTTCGACAAAGTAGGTTTTCAATAAATCGCCATTTTTCACGCATAAAAGTCTAGGCGGAAATGGGCGTGGCCTATATCAGGAGATTCAGCTGGATCCAGGGAATGCAAAGATATATGGTTTTTGAATGTGATGTACGGCTTGGGAGTTATAGGGCCAAACGCGGGTTTTTCTGCAATAGCGCCACCTAGTGGTGCATATGAGTAATTATTTTGAATCTTTGCAATTTTCACCAGTTGTGACATGTTTGCAAATTGTTGTGAGTTTTCGTGCATGCTAACCCCCTCAAAAATGCGACGATGGACTCGGAAAAATAATCTGACGAAAAACAATAGGTTCCTTCGCACTTTCAGTGCAAGGCACCGTTGAGTTTTGTGTAAGGCACCGTTGGGGCCTTGCACTTTCGTGCTCGGGCCCTAATAATTAAAGCTGCAAGCAGCGATGGACGGGCCCTTGCTCCTTTGCGCACGTCGGGGTTACCGGCGGAAGCCGCTCCTTGCGACCGTGCATTTGCGCGGCACTCAGACACCGCAAATCGTCACCAATGAAAAGGGAACTCCCCGCTGAGTTCAATGATACCTCACACAAGACTCTACGTCATACGGTTCATTAGTTGTGAAAGGGGCGTGGCCAAAGTATAGGAGGCGGGTCAAATCATCACAAATTAAAAATGGAAGTCTCTGCTGAGTTCATTTATACTTCACATAAGACTCTACCTTAAATGGGTCACCATTTATAAAAGGTGGCATGGCTAAGCACAGAGGGGCGGGCCAAACAATCGCCAATGAAGAAGGAAGTCTCTGCTGAGTTTAATGATACCTTACACAAAACTCACCTTAGATGGGTCAGAATTTATGAAAGGGGGCATGGCTTAAACATAGGGGGCGGGCCAAACCATCATTAATGAAGAAGGAAGTCTCTGCTGAGTTCAACGATACCTCACAAGACTCTACATCAAACGGGTCATTAGTTATAAAAGGGGGCGTGGCTAAAGCTTAGGGGGCCGGTCAAACCATCACCAATGAAGAAGGCAGTCTGTGCTGAGTTCAATGACACCTCACAAGACTCTACCTTAAACGGTTCAAATGTTATGAAAGGGGGCGTGGTCTGAGTAAGTGGGCGTGGTTAAATTATAGGAGTATCACATGTAGACCACACATTCTAATGGTGCGTTCTTTTTGTCTTGTAATCGCGACTAGTAGCTCGAGCGTGACGTCACATCCGTGTCGAAAAACCGCGGGTTGATGCGTTCTTTTTGTCACACATTACTACGAGTCAGAGAAAAGATGGATTTTTGTAACATTTTTAGTAACATTTAGGATTCTATTCACCCAGTTATTGACATATTACGCACATATATTTCACAGTTTGATACATGAAAATTACGTTTTGATTAACGTTAACGTTAACGTTAGGCTACTGCTCTGCTTTCTGCTCAAGACTCGGCTTAAAGCCATTGTTGTCATATAGCAACCGAGCGTCTCTAGCCAATTTCAGCTGCACAAGCTACAAAATAACTATTCAGGCGGTATTTAACTCATAATAAGACTGTAGCGACATGCTTATAGGTAGCAGTATACAGCGCTATGTGTACGACTTCTTCATTTGGTTACAAGAAAGGCAAAAGTGCTTAAAATTGTAGAAAACCACAATGTTTACTACGTGTGATGCACGACGTAGCCATCTTTGAAAGTGAGCTCAGGGTCCTCTGAGTTCAGACGACTTGACGAGTCGTAAATACGACCTCAGGGGCGTTCTTTTTGCAACTTCCGGGTCGTAACTCCGGAAAACAACTTCGGTGGACAAAAAGAACGCACCATAAGTTACATGTAAATCGGATGATGTTTCTCATATAAGGTGCATTTCCTGTTGCCAGCAGGGGGCGCTATGACCAAAAGTAAATTTTGCCCTGTAGGTGTCCTCAGGCCTGGACCCTTGTCAATCGTGAGAAATTTTTAGCAGACACGACAACGTACACTCAAGTTAAAACAACTTCTTTGTTCATTGCTAAACACTCAAAATGGCCGCCATGCCACGCCCACACCGTCTTACGAAAAGTTTTTCTTTTAATAACTTTTCATCTTTAAGGTGTTGAGATGATACAGACCAAGTTTGAAGCCCATCGGATAACATCTCTAGGAGGAGTTCGTTAAAGTATAGCGCCTTGACTTTTAGGCCTACTTCCTGTTGCCACTAGGTGGCGCTATGACGTTAAGTAAATATCGGCCTTTATTTGTCCTCAGGGTTGGACTCTTATGAATCCTGAAAACTTTCGAGCCAGTTGGACAATGTACACTCAAGTTACAGCCACTTCCTGTTTGATGGCGAAACGCACAAAATGGCCACCCCGCCACGGCCACGCCCTGTGACGAAAAGTTTTTCTTTTAACAACTTTTCATCTTTAACGTCTTAAGTGGCACAGACCGAATTTGAAGTTGATCGGATGAAATCTCTAGGAGGAGTTTGTTAAAGTACGACATGTGGAAATCAAAATCCAAAATCGCACTAATTTCGAACTTTGAAATCAAAATGGCGGACTTCCTGTTGGGTTTAGGGTATGGCTACAATGACTTTTATTGTACATCTTGACATGTTACATATGTCTGCCAGGGTTCATGAGTCTACGTTAAACACACTGCAGGGGCTATATTTTTTAAAACTTTTTAGGGGGTGCTAGCAAGCCATTTTTGCGCGCCTATTACCGAAACCCTTAAAGGAACACGCCGACTTATTGGGAATTTAGCTTATTCACCGTAACCCCCATAGTTAGATAAGTCGATACATACCCTTCTCATCTCTGTGCGTGCTGTAAAGCTGTCTGACGTCTCCAGCGGCATCAGCCCATCACAGAACAGGCTGAATGGTTCCAGTAATCCTACTGCTCCAAATAAGCGACAATGGGACCCAGGTTTGGATTCACCACTTCAACCCTATGTACAATGGTTCATGGACCTTGCCTACCAAAAATTACACACATGAACCACTAGGTGGCGCTATAATGACGTAAAACATGTTTTTGCCTATAACTCCCACAGTCTACAGTGCAGATTAGAAACCCTTATATCCACGTGTTCCTTGAATCCATCTCAATCTGATGATATATGTAATTTGTCCATTTGCGCTAAGAAGTTTTTTCACAATATCGCGCAATGCGCAAAACAACCTTTTTCTATCTCCTCCTAGGCCGTGCGAGCTATTGGCACGAAACTTGGTTGGTAGCATCTCCATACAGACCTGACCTAAAGTTTTCCAAAGAATTTTGCTACGTTACACCATTCACAATTTACAAGCAAACTAATTTTCGTAGCTAGCCACAAAACACAAACTTTAGCATATCTCGGCCAAATTAATAGGTATCAAAGCAAAACTTGGTATTGTTGTTTGACATCCCACTCCGAGCCTCCCTACCAAATTTGGTCAAAGTCGGCCATTAGGGAGCTCTATAATGAACGTGGAGGCCTTTTGGCAAATAAGTCAATGCATTTAAATGGGAATAATTTGCAATGGAAATATCTCTGCTGCAGTAAATGCTATCATCACAAAATTTGAGATTATTGTTCAACATGCCACTCTGCGGCTTTCCACCAGATTTGGTGTTGATCGCCCTTTAGGGGGCGCTATAATTGAGGTAGAAGTGTTTTGGCCTTTTATGCAGTGAAGAGGAAATTTGCAATTGCATTTCACTACAGACTTTAGACCTCGCACTTAGTCAAATTTCCTGACTTTTGCCTCGCCGTCATCGTGCTTTGGGTTCTCCTTTCGCGAACTCCGCTTCCGTGGGCTCTTAGCGTCGTCAGGGACGAAAAAAAGTGACTTAAGTAGAAGTGCTCTTTAAGCACAGCACTTAAGTAGAAGTTCTAAAGTATTCAACATTTTTTGTACTTAAGGCAAGACACTACAGGTGAATAGGGAATTATTTTTTACTAGCAGATATCACCATGAAACTCTGCCAGTTGATTACTTACATTAAGATGAGAAAAAAATTTATTACAAGTTTTCTGTAATTTAATGTTTAAATATGCAAATTATGCATTATCTAATGAAATATGCGCTAATTTGCATATATTTTAAAAAATAAATCTGAGTATTGGATAAAGCCATGTTCAAAATTATTTTTTCATTGTGTTCACATATTAGATGGGGAAAAAATTACAGAGGGATTTATGGATATCTACTTTTGTTATCCTGTAAATCAGAATATACTGTCAATAGCCTTAAAAAAACGATTTTCGCCATGTTTTTTGGAATAAAATGCTATATAAATCAGGCTAGGAATAATATATTTACAAATCCCTCTGTAATTGTCTTCATAGGTACAAGACTGGAAAGTGTGGTGTATAAAGGTGCTACTGAAGTGGAGATTTCGTTCTTGGAGTGTGAGAGAAAAGTCATTTTGAGAAAACGGGCTTTAAAGATTTTTATAGCAAAATTCCACTAATTTCTATTGAAAGCCATTAATTACAGACCCATATCCCTTCAGTTCCAAGTAAGATCCATGTATCACACTGTTTAACATCCAAAACACATTATTTCTTCATCCATCACTGATCATAACATCCAAAACAACACATCAACATGGCCTTCAACTGAAGACCATTACATCACAAACTTCAAACTGACAGAACACAACCATTACACAGCCTAGTTCCGCCAAGTTAGTTTACAGTCTACATATCCATGCCAGCACCATATGTAGGGCCCTCCTCCATCTCCTGCTGATGTCTTTTCACTATTTTGTCTGTGCTTATACTTTTACGGCTCCGCTTTCCACTGGTGGAATGGACACTATTGGCTTTTGAGATCCTAACCATGTCATCACCCTTCATTGCATTGACAGTCTGTGCTCTGAAGCCACAATGTCTCCATCACAGCCAGAATGGCAGAGGCACCCTCATTGAATGTAGAAATAGCCTTCATGGCTGCAGTTTTTGGACATTGGGCCCATATAATCAAGTTGAGGCATGCGTTGGCATTCTGAGTGCCTCCATGCTGCACTGTCACTGGACATCCGGTGATACACAGGGATGAGCTTCTTATGAATCATTCAAAAGACCAATATTTAGAACATTGGAGAAAGCAATCAAAGTAGACTAAATTGTTATTAAACACATTATTTTCACACTGTCGAAATCAGAATCATTTTTGCTAAGATAACGCAACTTTCTGTTTAGACAGGAAGTTGCTGTAACTTGCGCAAAATTTTAATAACTTATCGTCATGAGGGTCAACAAATACTACCTGCAAAGATTCAAGAAGATTGAAATCACGACCTAGGACTAGTTCGAAAGAATATAAAACACATGAAAAATGCATAAATTAATAATGGCCGCCTTCCGGTTGGGCGGAGCTAATGAAAGTAAATGGGAAATATGTCCGTAATGATTAGAACAATATGCATATTAGATTTGGTGAAGATTGGTGCAACTATGCTTAAGTTAAGGCTCTCCACGCATTAGGGGCGCTATGGAGCCCGCTTACAAGTATGGGCCAAATCGCTGTACAGTCTTGCAAAACTCCCATGTGTTTATGTGGGTACCAATTTTTGTGAGTTTTCGTATATATACATTGAGAAAGTTTACTATTCTGCACATGGCTGCAAACTTTTGACAGTTTTCGTGCATCCTAAAGTCCTCAAATAAGTGTTTGTAAAATGGAGATTTTTGCACAAAAACCAACATTTTGGATTTTTGAATTATGTCCCGATGGGGCCTTGCACTCGTGCTTGGGCCCCTTTCATAATTGGTAACCCATTTAAGGTAGAGTCTTGTGTGAGGTATCATTAAACTCAGCAGTTTCTTAATAATAATAAATTGAATTTGTATAGTGCTTTTCAAGGACTCAAACCATCACCAATCAAAAAGAAACTGCTGAGTTTAATGATACCTCACACAAGACTCTACCTTAAATGGGTCACCAGTTATGAAAGGGGCGTGGTTTAAGCATAGGGGGCAGGCCAAAGCATCAACAATGAAGAAGGAACTCTCTGCTGATTTCAGCGATACCTCACACAAGGTTCTACCTTAAATGGTTCAAATGTAATGAAAGGGTGCGTGGCTTAAGCATAGGGGGCTGGCCAAACATCACCAATATAGAAGGAACTCTCTGCTGAGTTCAATGACTCAATGACCTCACACAAGACTCTACCTTAAACGGTTCAAATGTTATGAAAGGAGCGCGGCCTGAGTAAGTGGGTGTGTTTAACGTATAAGGGGCGGCTCAGTATCACATGTCGACCTGTCATATAAGGCTGATTTCCTTTTGCCAGTGGGGGTTGCTATGACCAAAAGTCAATTTTGGCCTGTACATGTCCTCAGGCCTGGACCCTTGTCAATCATGAGAAATTTCGGCCAAATTGGACAATGTACACTAAAGTTACAACAACTTCTTCGTTCATCGATAAATGCTCCAAATGGCCACCACGCCATACCCACACCGTTGGACGAAAAGTTTTGCTTTTAATAATATTTTCATCATTAAGGTCTTAAGATGACACAGACTGGGTAGAAGGGGTAAGGGAGTGACTTCTGTGAGACCCATGGTGAAGAGTATAGAGCGGAATGGACTGAATACACCCCTTTTCCTCAGCCAGATGTGCCACTACAGAGTGGTAGAATTGTTGCATTCTGACATTTGTGCTCATGATGCCCATTCAAACATGTAGACTTTTTGTGATGATAACGCAAGAATTTCACAAGAATGTCAACAGGTGTGATAAGATGGTGTGTGAACACAAAAGACCTTTTGTTATAAGACAGCTGTAGTAACCCACTTTTCTATAAAATATTTTATTTATATCCAAGTAAAACACAACGCAGCAAACTTTATAGAGTGGAAAGATAAACGTAAGACCTGTTTACAAAAGTAGAAGGCATGCTAAACAGTGAAGTTAATACAATATTAAAAAGTGCAAGTGCAAGAATAACTTTACATGTGCATATGAACTTTTAGCAAGTGCACGTATGTGCATATGAACTATTTATAAGTGCATGTATATGTGCGGTGAAACTATTTACAAGTGCAGAAACCACACACACACATCTTTAAAAATAAGGGTTGATCACAGGTCCTCCTGCCTGGGTGTCAGCCTGTTGACGCTGCGCAGGAGACTCTCCATCCAGTGAGCCTAGAAGCAGCATCTCTTCCTCCCTTGCCACCAAAGCTGCACGCTCATCAGCCTCTGTTTTGGCTTGGTCTTTAAGAAATTGCACTATTTCACCATAGCGGGAATCACTGTCCCTCTGCGGCTCAGCATCTGACTCCAGCAGGTTTTCCACCGTTGAAAGGATACTGGAGTCAGGCCTCTTTCTCTTTGCTGGAAAAGACAGGGAGTGTGGAGGGAGATATTTAGTACATCAATTGCTAGGAGTACATGATATGTTAGTAGTTTGTTGTTGTGATTTAGTGTATTACACTTTTACATTATTATTGAGTAGATTACACATTTCTATATGCAGTGCAATAGGCCTATATTTCCATTACCTGGTGTAGGGCAACGGGGGATACTGGTGCCAACAGGAGCGACACAGAAACTCTGGTCGACGAAGCAAGCTATCAAACTATCGTTAGCAAGCCACCTATTATTAGCCTATATTATTCTGCGCATCTTTTACATTTCACAACCTATAAGGCACACTTTCTTTACATTCTGCTAAGTATAAAATTAGTACCAACCTTGAAGACTCTCATCCGATGGAGTGTTCTTGGAGCAGACGATCGTCTCCAAGAACCCGGTGGCAGAGTCCTTCGTGGCGGCGTTGCCAGAGTATGCTGGACAGTGGCCAAGAATACCAGAGTGGCATACCATTTGCTTGTTTTGCGATTTGCACCGCTCTGGTTGTTGTGGTCTTTTATCTTCTTGTAGTCTTGTTTCAGCTTCTTCACCTTCTTCACCTTCTCTCTGCACCGCTTGGCCGTGTGGTAAATCCCCATTTGCGCTAACTCACTGGAGATTTTCCCTCTGCACCTCCTCGGTGGTGTATGTGGCCAGCATCTCGTAGTAATTCACGTAGTCAAGTAAATCAAGTAATGTTTTGCTAACACAGACTGCATGGTTTTTACAGACAGTGCACTGCAAGTTCCCGGTTGACAGTGGGCGTGACTTATAAGTTGGACCAATCAATGTAGACCTAGGTCACTATGCGGAAAAGGGAAAGACTCTGCCCTGAAGTAGGAGCTAAAAGAGTTACAGGAACTGTGGTCAGAGGAACTTAATAATCCCCAAATTGGTCCAGTCGGAACACGAGAAACAAAGCGTTCTAGGAATGTTATGTTCTACGAACTGCATGGCCGTCAGAGTTTAGGATTAGTAACTGTGCCTCATACAAGGTTCATTTCTTGTCCTTTACAGCACAGGGTTTCACAATGAAATTTATGTTACACAAGAAGAAAAAATGTACTGCATTTCTCTAGAACATTTTTTAACTTTGCATCAGAAGGAATGTAAACAGCAGCAAAAAAAACAGTGGTGAATTCTCTGGGCAGCGTGAGAGAGTGCTAAAAAACAGAAGTCATGGACAGGACTAAAACATCTGGCTGTGGGTTCCAGGATCACGTCTGCATCTCATCTACTTCTGGAAAATGGTTTGTGGGTCATAAGTGAGCCTTAGAAGCAGTGTTGGGGAAGTTACTTTAAAAAAGTAGTGTTTGCTTGTTACTCGTTACTTCTTAAAAAAGTAATCCTTTACTAGTTACCCCCTATGGAAAGTAACTTTTTACTTTACTCGTTACTTTTACGTTACTTTTAAAAGCAGGTGTCACTGGCAGACACTGAAGTTAATAGATAGATTGGCTTTATGGTCAAAGATAGCTTTTGTATAAAAAGCTATCTTTGACCATAAAGCCAATCTATGGTTTATCAGTGAAGTGTCTGAACTAGGCTACATTGCAGATTCTCTACTCACAGAGTGACTGCTGATTCATTATGAACGAGTCCAGTGTGGGTTGAATGCACATCGGCAAGGTCATCTGCATTACACAGTGTTAATGTGTAATGTCCATATCTACTTGTAGTACTGGTCGCGCAGCCGCCATGGTCCGTGCATTGTCATAGACACATGCAGCCTATTTCTGGAAGTCCTTGCGTGTCCGTGCGACCGACACAAGTCCACAGTGGTCCGCTGCGTGTAGCTTTGTCTATGTATGAGCCCATCTCCATGGCATCCATCTGTGAGGTTGTCAGCTTTGTGTCTGCCTGGCATGATCTGTTTGTAGGATGGCCGATTTAACCGCCAGTCCCCAGCGATGTAGTGGCATGTGTCACATAGTTCTCCGCTCAGAGCGCCATCCAGTAAAAAGCCACAAAGCTAAAAACACTCTCAAAAATTGGCTAGCGTTGGCTGCAGCTTTGCTCCACTACTACCAGCCTCTGTCACGTACCTTGTGGAGCTTGTGAGCGTGCAGCTCAGAAGGCAGTGTCGCTGTCAAATCTGTCCCTGGGAAAAGTAACATTGCGCCGAATTGAAAAAGGAACTACGTTTTGTTACCAAATTTTCAGTAGTAACGCGTTACTTTACTTTTTCCCGAAAAAAGTAGTTGCGTTACTTTAACGCGTTACTTTGTACTTTTTACTTCTTTGTTACTTTTTATCAGACACTTCACTGATAAACCATAGATTGGCTTTATGTTCAAATATAGCTTTTGTATAATTAACTTCAGTCTCTGCCAGAGACACCTGCTTTTAAAAGTAACGCGTTACTTTGTAACGCGTTACACCCAACACTGCATAGAAGTACTTAAAACTATAGTAGATCATGCCTGATGCATATTGGTAACTATTTATTAACAGCCATTTTCGGTAACGTGTATATATATATATATATATAATAGCCCTTGCCGGAGACATTATATTTTTGGGTTGTACGTCCGTCGTCACAATTCTTGTGAATGCGATATCTCAGGAACGCCTGGAGGGAATATCTTTAAATTTGGCACAAACATCCACTTGGACTCAGGGGTGAACAGATTTGATTTTGGAAGTCAAAGGACAAGGTCATTGTGATCTCACATCTTACCTACTTTTGCCAAACAATACAGTCTTCGCTACATATGAGTCTGGAGAGATATGGATGTAAACTACAACTTGTGCAGGTGGCGGAGGCATACAACTGGAAAGCGGTAAGTCTACTTTCAAAAAAGATACCTTCTCAATGGAAGAGAAGCACAGATCAGGGAGCTTAGTGTTACTGACTTGCAATAATGCTGTTCCAAATGCCCAGAGGGATGTCATCTACCAAATTCAGATTCCAGACCGTGAATATTAGCTGATATAGTTTACATTAACAGTTTTGGTCTTGTTTCCACAGGCCGGTCCACCTTGCAGAAGAGGGTGATGGCCTTGCTAAGGAGGATAGAGCACCCTACACCAGGAAACATTGAGGTAACATTTCAGTTAGTTTAATTTAATTTTCACTTCAATTTATAATGACAATGCACATTAATCAACATTTCTGTAAATGTGTCAGTGTTAGCCTGCCAGCTAATTTTCAACTGTGGTCCTTTCTCGAGATGTATTGAGACCAGTGCACCATTAAACAGCAGGACATTAGTACGGAAGACAACAACAGACAGAAGACAACAAAATGCCATAAAGACAGCAACAGAAACAAAATAAGCATTCTCAAAAAGACAGGCAGAGCAACAGGGAGCAGCAAGATATTAGTACAGCAATACATCAACAGTATCCACATTCAGCACCCACATTTTACATGCTGAATGTATTCCTTAAGACATCTTAAGACATCTTCATCCATCATGTGAAATTTGGGGCAGATTGGACTATGTAAAGTCAAGTTACAACAGCTTCCTTTGTTATGGCAAAACATGCAAACACCGTTCCACAAAAATACCATTTTGCCATTTGACGTCGTGAAAGTCTTGACATGCTTCTGACCCAGTTAGAGACGGATCTGTTGAGTCCTCTTAAGAGGAGTTTTACAAAGTTCCATACCCGTAAATGGCGTAAAAAGGGTGTTATTACATCTTTGGTCTATGACATCATCAGCCGAGCTATCTGTGCGCCAAGTTGCGTGGGTTAAAAAGGTATGAAAAGGGCGCCAAATTCAGTCAAAGGCTAAAACTATAGTCACCATGCTATGCCCAAGCCTAAATGCAATAGTAGATCGAAATAATTCCTACTTTGAATACGCCTGTACAATTTTGTTTATGTTAATCCTAAAGTCCTCAAACATGTGTTCATAAAATTAAAATGAACGCACAAAATCCAAGATGGCTGATTTCAGGAGAAAACATTTAATAAAAATGTAATGTTTCTCAAGATGAAAGCAATGCTCCATCAAATTTCGTAAACATCAAAGGAATGTTTTCCAAACCCTTGCGTGCATTTGGGGGCACTATGGAGCATGCTGGCCACGACCGAACTTAGACATTGCAGAACATCCCAAGCCACTAAAAAAATGCACAGCATTAAAATAATATTAATCCTTCGTGCTCCGGCCCTAATAATAATAATAATAATAATAATTTCAAAAACAATAGATTCCTCGCACTTTCAGTGGGCCATAATAACCAATACAAAAACAATTAGGGCTGGGACAATTCATCGATTATGTCGACATCATCGACTACGTAAATGCGTCGACACAAATAATTTGCGTCGATGCGTCACTAAATAAAATAAATAAATAAATAAAACTTGCGTGCAAATTAATTAATGTAATGTGGAACTAATGTAATGTGGAACTACTGTTGGATACGCGGGTTCTAGGGGCACCTAAACTGTAGCCCCGCCTTAGCTCTGAATCTAGCCGAGCTCCTCCTACATGCAGTTTTCTGTCAGGTCGACCGTCGAGTGAGTCAGAGATAGCAGCACGAAAGGACGAGCATGGCGAGTGGTTGCGACCCGCAAGAGTATGGAGTAAATATTTATTCATAATTCAAATTGAAAGTCCAAAGAGAAATTCAAAGTCCAAAGAGAAAACAAAGCAAGATCAAATTAAAAATGTTGTTATTTTTTTTTTAATTTTCCATTTGGCTTTGGCTTTTGAATTTAATATTTGGCTTTTGAATTTCAATTTAACATTGGCTTTTAATTTTCATTTAATATTTGGCTTTTGAATTTCAATTTAACATTGGCTTTTAATTTTCATTTAATATTTGGCTTTTGAATTTTAATTTAACATTGGTTTTTAATTTTCATTTAATATTTGGCTTTTGAATTTCCATTTAACATTGCCTTTTCGTTTGGACTTGACACCTGTCAATGTAAATGAGGAGGCGTGGCCCAAAGGCTGGTGGGAGGGTCTGAAACGAAAGGGGTGCAGAGGCACCTTATGAACAGCAGGGGGAGCTGACTGCTGAGGAGCACACTGTTAAGCCTTGGCCAGGCTTGGCCTCTTATTTCACATGATAGAAAATGATGATGTAGGCTAAACACAAATGACATTTCATGCAACAACCGTGAAGTTTTCATGTAGTTACTATAATTGGGCCCGTGTTAGTGAGGACAAGATTAGGACTGGATTTAAAGCTGATTCTGGTTTCCAACTTCACCCCAGGTGTGCTTATTCATTATTTTACCTACTGTTAAAATAATAAAATACAGGTTACTCTTTTTGCACTTGCTCTGTTTACTTTAAGTTTTTATTTTTGTATTCATCCTGAAAGTGACTTTATTTTTTGGTTGGATTGAATGAGCCTACATCTGGCTCCAGGTTGCACTACAAATTCATTTTACTTGAACAGTGCAGTGTTAAACAATTTTTATAAATAGAGATTTGAACCTTATTGAAATTTGTTTTGTGTAAATTGTTAATAATTGAGCAATGGGAAAATAATTGCTAATTGAAAAATGTATCGTTAGATTAATCGAAAAATTAATCGTTAGATTAGTCAACTAATCAAAAAAATGATCGCTAGATTAATGGTTTAAAAGCCCTAAAAACAATAGGTTCCTAGCACTTTCAGTGCCAGAGACTGTTGGGCCCTGGCCAGTGTTTGAATTTTTCTGCTTAATAAAAGTGTTGAGTGGTGGAGGAGCCCTGCCATTTAGGTGTATTTAATTAAAGTAGAGTAGAGAGAATAATTATTTTCCAACTAAGGATGTCATATCTGTCAAGCATGTTGCAATCTTTAAGAGCCTGTTTGTACACAAAGATACTGGGCTTAAGATGTGTACCTTTTGCGTGCTGTAGTTGTTAGGCAGCTTCTTATGTACCTAAAATTAGCCAGATTCTATTTTGTTTATTTGCATTACATTTTCCACTTGATTTTGAAGGACAAGACAAGGTGCAGTCAAGGATACTACGGAGATATTTGACATGAGAGACAACTTGAATGAGCTCTCCAGATGCATTGACTTTGGGATCACAGTCGGATGGAAAGTGTCCCTTTGTAAAAAGAGTTAACGCAAAGTCATTTACGCAAGTTCTATTATGATGACTGGCATGGACTGAAGTGTACCACATTATAAACGTCTAGCTCCAAGCTGGCAACATATGATCACATAAGGACGATGATCTCTGCGCTGGCTGTGCCATTGTTTTACTTTGGGGAGAACGGTGGGGACAACTAAGAGGAAGCGCCGCCCTAAGCGTGGTGCTCTGCTCGAAATTGCCACCACAAGTTAAATTATTTCAACTTTGACCTTGTAGCTGACCTTTCAAAGCGCAACCAATGAGATAACAACTGTATTTGAGGTAGCCACAAGCAATGAGGACGTATACCTGCACTGCGCTTTGCCTCTGAAGCGTCCGCACTATGTTCTGCACCCTACCTCGCGGTTTCACCGCTGATCATGTGTAGGCGGGTTTACATTTAAAGCACAGCTATGTGCACCCCTCGCCACGCTGGATTAATCGCCAATTAGTGAATAAATATTTTAATCAGTTGACTGCCGTAATTCAAATTCAAACCCATATACTTCCAAAAGTATGATGTCAGGTAATCATTATTCATTGCTCAGTTTTCTGTCACCTCTGTTTTTGCCATATTGTTAATGTCTAGTTGATTGTCCGTTGTTTCCACCTTCAGGCTTGGGAGGACACATATGCTAAATGGGACCAGGTCACCAAACAGATTCTCAACTTCCCCAAAAACAAAGCAGATGATGGGCAGGTAAGCTTGTTACAAATGGGATCTCTCTGTGTACCTTTGAGTGATGGAGTAATGATTAAATGTGAAATCTTAAAGTCATGGATTTGATTTAGGTGAAGCTTGGAGGAATGTTGAATTTGTGCTCTGTGTTTAAATTAGGGCTGGGCAACGATTAAAAGTTTTAATCTCGATTAATCACATGATTTCCCTGATTAATCACAATTAATCACATTGTTATACGCAAAATCCAATAATGAATTGATAAGTAGCGTATAGCGCAATTTTATTTTAAATGTTCTGCCATATGAACCAAAGTGCCATAACATTTGTTCTGCAAACACTTAACATCAGCATTTTGTTTATACAGTAGCAGATAAATAAAATATTTAGTGTAAATCTCAACTTAAACAATGTAATCAAAGCAAATACAAAATTAAAGCTTATTGCCACTGCCAGGGAATTCATGTTATCCTGTTTGTTATATATATAAATATAATAAATATATAAATATATATATGCCCGAAAAAAATCCTGAGCCACTCTCCTAACTTAAAACCGTAGCTCCAAGGTAATTATGGTTACCCAGTGATGTCCAGTAGTCCCCAGTGAGAGTAACAGTGGGTGCACATTATAAAGTTGTCGCTTTTGCAGTCCTCTCCTTTTCATACAACTCGTGTATTCTGCTTGTGATGGTGCGAGAGAATCTCATACCTGCCGTCATTTGTTGCGATTCTCAGAATGTGTCTCAGACCGACGTCCTCCACAACACCAATCGGCCTGCAGTCTGTAGCTATCTACTTCACTATGGCATTTGTTAGCCTTTGTTTATCTATACTTCTCCCACACGCTGCATAATGTAGCAAAGTCCGAAGCCTCGCGCCACTGTTTGTTTCGTTGAATGATTTGCTGGTATCAACTGTGTGTATTTCATTTAGGTGATATTTCAGACTGGAAGTACTCCGGTGATAAGAAAATTTGACTTTGCAGTGGTTACAAATAACTGAGAGTTGAGTTCTGTCGACTGCGCCGTCTGGAAGAACTTTTAAAAATTTTTAAAGTTCTGTACCCTTCTCCATGTTTGTTTATCCGCCAATTCTTTTCTTTTCTGGTTCCTGTAAGCGTGGCAGCAGTCAGCACAGACTTTTACAAAATAAAAGCCTGTGAGCAACAGACTTTTACAATAATAAAAGAAATAATAAAAACTGCGTTAATGCGCGATAAAATAATTGTCGGCGTTAATTAATTAATTAATGAGTTAACGCGATAATAGGGGAAGTGGACTCTTTACGTTATTTAAAGTTACATCTGCAATGCTTGCTGCTCAAATTCAAGTTGATGGACAATGTTTAGATATAAAAATGTTGTTATTCAGATGCTAGCCGTCATTAATGCAAACACTTGAGATGTTGTATTGGCAACCCAATGAAGTGTCGCCTCTTATTATTATAACCTGTTTGAGGCAACGTTAGCCTACCGTTAGCTAGTAACTAGCTTAAACTAGGGTTATTATAGTAAACAGAAAATGAAAATAAGCAATGAAACTAAATAAAAACTAAAACCTTTGAGAAAAGCTAAACTTAAACTATATTGCCAGGTTATAGAACTTTCAGTTTGAGTCTTCGGCTATAATATATTACTACCTAAAAAAGGTGACAGCATAAATTTCTGTCAACTCCTGTGACATTGAACCACAGAAATTGAAAGGAGATGGCCGTTTGCCACAATTGCTTCACATCGGACACTAAAGTATACGTAGCTTCATACTTCTGAGACATTATACCTTGCCGAGAGTCCTGCATCGGGTCGGTGACAAGCCAGGTTTAAAGTTGTCTCAAGTTCCTAAAAGACTCCCACATTTTTAATTGATCTTTAGGTGGGATTAAATTGTGTACCTATGAATTGTGGACATAGAGAAACTGTAGAATAATACATTCACAGATGTAGCCTCTCTGGTGTTGTGCTCCTGCAGTTCAGTGTCTCTGTGTCCCCCCCACAGCAGGAGTGGATCAACATGACAGGCTTCCTGTGTGCTCTGGGTGGTGTTTGTCTCCAGCAGCGCAGCACCCCCTGCTTAGCGACCTACAGCCCACCTATGGGCCCCATGAGCGAGCGCAAACACTCCATGATCTCCATGGGCCCCTGTGATGTGTCCAACCCTGTGGCCTCAGCATCCTCCTGCTCCTCATCAGCCTCCAGCGAGACACCCGTCAGCCGCTTCCTGGACCGGCTGCTGGCCCTGCTGGTGTGTGGTCACGACAGGGTCGGCCTCCATGTTCGCACAAATGTGAAAGACCTGCTGGGGCTGGAGCTCAGCCCCGCCCTATACCCAATGCTCTTTAACAAGCTGAGGAACAGCATTGGCAAGTTCTTTGACACCCAGGGACCGGTGAGTGAAACTATGGTAGTGCTTGTAATAATATAACAATACTTCAAATGGTAACTCTTTATTTGAGAAATGTGCATAAACATGAAGGGCTGTTATTTTTTTGTGAACAACAAAGTACAGCATTCAGACAACAGTACAGGCATATTGCAACCATATATGTCATCTTTAGTGGGGAGGTATCATTCAAGAGTAGCACAGTGGGAGAACATGGTACAGTGACATCCAGTGCATTAGATAAAGTAGCACAGACCTCACCCCAAAAAAGCCTCACGTCCTTGCATTCCCAATAGATAAGCATGTATGAGCCTATAAGTCCATCTGAGCACAGGGTGCATATTGGAGATGTTAAACGTTTCATGAGAAAGTTTCTCCTAGGAGTGAGGTAGGTCCTGTGGATATAATTGAAATGGATCTCTTGATGGTCTGGGTTTTTAGAAGCAAAGACAGTCGAGGAAAAAATCTTTTCCCAGTCCAATGAATCACCTCCGATGTAGTCTTCCAGATCGCTAGACCATACGTGTAAGATAGAGAGGGTTTTATAAGAGGCATCCCGGATAAGTGAATATATTCGGGAGACCAAACCTCTTTCTCGGCCTCTGTTGTACAGAATGGAGTGCAAATGGTGGGTTGTAAGAGGAGAACTCCATGGTACTCCATATGCTTTCATAGATGATCGTAGTTGAAAGTACAAAAATAAAGATGTTCCAGGCAATTGGTAAGACAGTCTCAGATCAGTAAAGTCACGAAGCCCGTTCTCGTTATATACATCAGCTAAAACATATATACCTCTAGAGCTCCATTCTGGGGATGAGAATGAGACCCCCCCCAGTGAGTAGGGAATAGTTGTTGAAGAGTGGACTATTCAGGTGCCATTTACATGTACTCTTAGATTCCTTCTCAGCAATAACCCATGTTGATAAGAGGAAACTCATTATGGGACCAAGACGCAGCTTAGCTCGTTTCCAAAGGGACAGCGGAGTAAATCAGATCCTCCGGTCTGTGTGGGGATGCTCAATTTTATTATAGATGCCCTGAAAATATAGCTAAATATTAGCTAATGAAGGAAAAATGTCCACCCCCAAGTATTTAAATTGTTTGACCACTGGGATGTTGTGAGGTTCAATTTAGAGTTTAAAGGGAGAAGCGCCGATTTGGTCCAATTGATTTTTTATAACCAGATAGATATATAGATATCCAAAATATGCCGTAATGCTATGGCTGCTCTATCAAAATATAATAATATATCATCAGCATACAGCGATATGGAGTGTGTGGTGTTGTTAAAAGGTATGGGGGAAATAATCGGGTGTTGACGAATTTTCTGTGCGAGGGGCTCTAATGACAAAATAAAAAGAAAAGGGCTTAACGGGCATCCCTGTCGGCAAGAGCGTGATAAATTTTACTTGTTTATGATGCCGTTCGTGTTTATCATTGCAGATGCGTTATTGTATAGTAGTTTAGTTAAATTAATAAAAGTTGAACCCAATTTAAAGCGCTGTAGAACCATCCACAGGTATTTCCATTCTAGCCTATCAAAGGCAGGACTTAAAGTATTCCTGCACCGTGTCGGATCTCCGGCGTGCGGCCGTGAGGAAAAAAAAAAGAAAAAAAATGCATGCGGTTTTAATATTTTCGTGTCAGTTGATTTCACATACCAATCATATAAGAGGAACGCAGCTCTAACGCAGGGTTGAAAGTAATCGGGCCTGGTGCCGGATTTCTGGCATATGAATATTTTTGAAAAATAAATAAATTAAAAAGTCCACATGGGATTTGTTTTTGATGCGCTGGGTTTAACCAATCATCGAACTTCCACCTACCAATGAAACGAGTTCTAGCCAAACCGATACAAAATAGGGCGGGTCTTTGCCGAAAAGCAAGACTGCGGTGTGGTAACGCGGGTTAAAAAATGGATGCAAAGTTTGTCAAACTTGGAGCATACAGCTTTAGATAAGAAAGGAGTTAAAAACAAATGGTGCTGGGCATGAATAGAGGACAAGAGGAAAAGGGTGGAGACGGGAAGTCGTTTAGCACTTGGTGCCTCAAATTGCGCATGTCCAAGAAAGATGCTGTACAGAGCAGCGGTAAGAAAGTGCTTGCTAGTCATTAGATGCTAGTCCCAAAGCTTCGGTCCGTGCACTCTGTCATACGAGTACGTTACCGGCAACGACGGCTACCGTTGCGACTGCGACTGTTCCTTTACTGACCGACCGTGATACCAACAATACGTGTGTGCATGTTCACTGTAGCTATCTGAAGCCCAAACTGCCTTGACAAAGCTGTCTGTTTGGAATCAGCATGGCAGGTATTTAAATAATGGCCTTGTCCCAGAGTTTAGACGTCTAGCTATATGAAAAGATAAACAATGCGACGTTTTTAATAAATGTAAATAAACCAACATGGACAAAATCATAAATGTACTAGCTAATTCAGTTTTTTGATGAGAACCTGGCCAAAGTAGTAAAGTTTAGTTTTCACAATGATTCATTGTAGGATTATGATATTATTGCGATATGTAAATCCACATTGACTCTTAATTTAACATATGGTTGGAAGAAGTAAAAATGTATCCAAAACTTTTTAGTTTAAAAAAATTATGACTTTTATTATTGTGTAATGTCAGAAGGACTTAAACTGTTTTGCCAGTCAAATTAACTTTAATGAGTGCATATTGAAATATTACACTGTTGGCAAAAAATGCATCTCAAAATGCATCAGATTGATGCTTTAAAATATGGAATATTTAAAATTTTCTTACCCCCTAGAGGGGTAATATCCATCTCACCTTTTTCATCCTTGACCCATTTTCATGCCTGAGTTATTTAAACATAACAGCCTTGTCCCAGAGTTTATGAAAAGCTAAATGCAAAGTTGTGATTGTGATGTAAGGACTTTTACCCCCCCCCCACCCCCCCTCCCCTCCAAAAAAGTTTCAGGCTCCGGATTTTTTTTTACTTTAAGCCCTGATTTATGTCATTAAAAAAGGTGTAGTATAGTCATTATTACAGACAAGGCTGGGTAAAGTTTTGTGTTCCTGCATATACATTATAGTCACAAATGTGGAGATCCAAATATTCAACCCCATGTCGCCAAAAAAAAAAAGAAAAGAAAGAAGGAAAAGAAGAAGGAAATATACGAACTCTCATCGAACATTATAACATATAACAAGGTGGCAGTAGCCACAAACAAAACACACACTATTTGGGCACCTGAACTGAGAAAGCCGGCTATCACACCATTCCAAATCCCACCCCTTGAACATTATTCTGTATAACCAGTCAAGTGTAATAAAAAGAAAAACAGCAGAGATCGGCCACAGTACAAAATGAGAATTATCCATCAAAGTTAGTTATTGAGATTATTTACCAAAAAAAAAAAAAGATATGAAACTCAACTACATATCTGTAATTATTAATCCATATCAGAGCCTCTTGGAAGTTTAATCACGTAAAGCAAGTTTTATAATGAACAAACAAAAAACAGCATCCCTCATTTTGTCAGGTATCTTATAGAGTTACAGTTACCTTAAGTATGCACTGAGGTGTGTTATGGCTGTACGGGATAATACTTTACTTATCTAGAGATCCCATGTTAGTAGTTCTGAATACCAGGTTTGCGCGCCAAGGAAGTCCTCAACCTCTGCCTGGGTCTAAAAGAGGTGCACTTCTGACCCGCGGAACAGCTTTAGTTTAGCCGGTAAATCAGGAACGGAATGAAACAGTTTCCTTGCTGTCTCCATCGCTTGGGAAAATGAGCGGTGCCGTTTGATGGTGTAGTTACTGTAGTCGGATCTCTTTGCCGCTGACTTCTATCCGAGAGCCTCTGGCTGCCTTCAAGATGCAGTGCGGTCCCGGTGTGTGTAACGTAGCATCTTGCAGATCAGGGTGCGGGATCCAGTGTTGCGCTCTGGACCTATACGATGAGCCCGCATCACCTCCATCTTCCCACCGTTGAGAGCAGGGAACCATTTAGTGAGCGAAGATGAAACAAAGTCTGCTGCATCGCCGTTTTCAAACTTTTCTGGCAGGTTGATAATGCGAATATTATCCCTATGGGACCTGTCCTCTAGCTCTGCGATGTTTGCTTCGAGTTTGCATCATTTTGTTTGGAAAGACTGCTCGGATTTAGCCAGCTGAGTGGAGAGCCCTTTGTGGTCCATTTTCAGCTTCTTAATTTCATTTGAGTTCGTCGTTACCTCTGTTTTTATGTTGTCCAGCCGTTCTTCAAACTTCGCAAATTGTTTCTCAATAAAGCTTTGCTGCTCTTTCATCGCGGTAGCTAGCATGGATGATACAACTAGCTTTAATGACTCAAGCTTTTCGTCGTCTTTCAGAGGGTCAAACCCTGTTTTGCTTCTCAAACCTTCAGCCATCGTATACACAGGGCTTACGGAGACTCGGGGCAAAGAGTTGTTAAGTTAACAATGTGAGGTGGATGGATAATATGTAAGTTGGGGGGAGAGGGCAAGAGCAACCGCGTTATGCAGCCATCTTGTCTGCAGGTCACATGCAACCGTTCAACATGAAGGGCTCTTTATAGATGTTTGTTGTCATTAAGTGTAATTTGGTAAATTACTTGAAATGCAAAGTTGGCATCGTTTGTGTTATGACAAATAAAAAATGAACCAAAACAGCAAAGTCTGTGTTATGACAATTTGACATTAAACTAGACAACTTGAGTGCCAGGAGCCAAACCCGGAAAGAAAACCACCTCTGGGTACTGTATTCCCTGTCATCAAACTGGCCTCCTCTGTTTTGGAGGCTGTGTTTGGTCCTTTCCGACTTCAGAGTGCTATTTGATTGGGTTTTCTGTAAAAACAGGAAGCTAGGGAGGGACTTGTCGTGTCGTGGATATTGATTGGCATTTATAATAGCCAATAGCAATGAATGTGTTATTTTCAACCGCCATCATGCTAGCATTTTAGTTCTCTCAGGGGGAACTGGGAGCTCCTAGTGAACAGGGTTGGAGTTGCCGGACCGGGACCAAACGCAGCCTCCAAGAATGACAGAGGAGGCCAAACATGACTAAGGCTATGTTCACACTGCAAGTCTTAATGCTTAATTCAGATTTTTTGCTCAGATCCAATTTTTTGTTTGGCTGTTCGCATTACCTTTTAAAATGTGGCCTATATCAGATTCCAGTGTGAACTGTTTGCAGTTTCGAACTGACCCGCATGCGCAAAAGAACAATAACAATGACATCAGACACAGCACACTGTTGCACTAAAGTTGGGGAGGTTATGGAGGAAGTAAGCATTTTTGCTTTTATTTCAAAATGTTTGTGTTATGGTATCCATAACAATTAATGAGCAGGTGCTGAGGAGGAGGAGGAGGAGGAGAAGAATGAAGAGAAAGAGAGCCAAATTGGCTATTTTGATCTTGAATCTGAAATCCCGGAATGCTGTGTGGACTAGCCAGACGCTCTTTTGCGCATTGTGGAGGAAGGTCTTGCAAAGCAAGACTAGCTCTTAGCAAACCGGGGCTGAGTCAGCTAATAGAACAGCTGTACAGCAAACCTAACTAACTTGCTAACGACAGCTAACTACAGTTAGCAGCAGTTAGCGGTTACTTTAGCAACAAATAAAGCTATCTGTCCAAAACTCCGTAAATCACCCCTGCACTGTATTCCCTGTCGTCAAACTGGTCTTATAACATGTATGAGATCTTAATGAAAAGTCAAAATCATTTCACTTTACTTGCGGTCAAGGGAATTATTCATGACACAATTATAATGGTCTCATGAGTCATTACAGCCAGTGTCAAAACCAACCATTTGACAGTTTAATGTTATGTTAACACATATAGCTAAATAGTTCCTTTCTTCTATTATTCAGTCCCTCCAGAATTTCGCGATGTCACGATCGCGCCAATTCATGCAAATCCAACCAATCACCGCGAATTTGGTGCGACTCGCAATTTTGACCAATCACTGCAACTTTTCCGCAAATGCGACCAAAAACCTGAAGTTTCCCGGGACTTCAACCAATCACAGCAGTCCCACGTGCACTCTGAGAGCCAATGACCAAGCGGGAGTGAGAACAGATTGATAATTTTCTTGTTTGTGATATGAAGACGAGACTTGAACATTTCACATTTACCAACAAAATGTACAGCGAAAGACCGTTTCAGACCGTCCTGCCAACCTGTATACATTTTAACATCAATGTAGACTGTAACAATTTAAAAGTCGCTGAAGTTGCTGTCGTTTCAATCCTGGCTGTCGGCTCTCTGCAGCGGGTGGGGCTGCTGCTCCGTTCCCCCCGCGACTGACGCTTGTACACACACACACACACAAGCACACAAACGCACACACACAGATACACACACACAAACAACACACACGGTGGATGCAGGAAAAACCGGAGATGAGACAACACGATGACCTAAATTGAGGACAGCTGCGCTCGTTATTGTAAGTGCAATGATAAGTTAAATACAGTACTTCATCAAACCGTATGAATGTGTGTCCCAGGCCAGGTTAGGAAATGAACTAACAATGTAAAGATCAACCAGCCACTGACACAATCAAATTTGATTCATTCAATAAATTATTATTTTTTGTCTTAAAGGTGCCCTGCCACACGTATTTCATTACTTTGTGGTAATGTCTGAAATTCTACCATGGACTCTGTAACATTTTTTGTGCAAAAAATCTCGTTTACCTTGTTTCAAGCCATTCTAGCGTGGTATAGAAAGCCTACAGGAAGACTCAACTTGATTTCTTCCAGTTCTCATTAATATTCAGCTGACAAAGGAGGTAGCGGTTTATTTTCACATTCACAACATAACACAAACACATATGGACCTAACATTTCAAAAAATGCAAGTAAAACCGGTTTTGTATGGCAGGGCACCTTTAAATCCACCAGCCATTTTCATATTATACCAACATTTGCAGCATCCTGAGCCTTTTTGTTAAGGTTACTCGGAAATCTCAGACCAGAGTAGTTTCATTCTTCCCAAAACAATTTTCCTTTTTATTTTTAAAGAACTATAAAAAAAAAATCTCAATTTTCACTGTATCCTGCAACTTCATTGCAACAAACATACAAAAGACATCGCAACTTTTATCGAAATTATTTACAAAAGCTCCCGCGAAATTAGGTAACAAGCTCAAAAAAGGGAGTGAAATCCTGGAGGGACTGATCATTCCTGCTATGAAATATTTATGATAGGTTATGTTGTCTAGTTTAATGTCAAGTTGTCATAACACAAACATCTCAAACAATGTCAACTTTGCATTAAAAGTGTCAATTTACCTAATGACATTTAAAGACAACAGTCATAAAGACTCTTTCATGTGAATGACCACTGTCATGTCAGTCTTATGCACATGCCTCACAGTTTGGCTTTTACTAGATTAGTAAAAAAAGAAATGTAATTGATGACTGTTGTACATTTAAGACATTGTTGGTGTGCAAATATTAACCTCATCCCAAATCTGTCTGTATTGATACATTGTTGGAGCAATAAAAAAAATAGTAATCCATGTATGAATTAGGCTTTCTAAGACTGTTATGAATCTGTGGTTTCTTGGGCCATATTTGGCATCTTCCCCTCATCATTTCATGGCTTGCATATTCAGCTTTCCAAATCTGCACAATTTCTTATTCTTTCCATGGTCAGTTTTTTGTATTAGTTTGATATAGCTTAAAATCCCAGTTATGTTTCGATCTGAAATGTACTCATTGTTTCTCCTCTTTGCAGGTTCCTATTAATGACAATAACACCCAGTTTGTGGAGCAGACCATAGCCATCATGAAGAATCTGTTAGATAACCACACAGAGGGCAGCTCTGAGCACCTGGGACAGGCCAGCATTGAGACCATGATGCTCAACTTGGTCAGGTCAGTACTTCCTGGTAGTATTTGGTTGGACTGCGGCAAAGCGGGGGGCTAGCCTGTCTGAGCAAGTCTGTCACTGAGTGAGTCACTGAGTGAGTGATGAAGGTACACCAATGGTCTTGAGTTTACTTTTAATATTATCAAACAAACAGAAAATGTTCTCCCGGGGCGACCTCTAGCTCACCCAGTAAGAGCGTGCGCCCCATGTGGGCTGATGCCTTTGCAGCGGCCCTGGTTTGGGTCCAGCCTGCTGCTCTTTGCTGCGTGTCATCCCCCGTCTCTCTACCACCTTTCGTGTCTATCCACTGTCTCCACTCTGAAAGAAAGGGAAAGAAGCCCCCCCCCCAAAAAAAAAGAAAAGAAAATGTTATCCCTTCCTCCTAAAATAAATGCAATGAAGAATAAATGGCACATGTATAGCTTTTTTCTAGTCTTAACGACTACTCAAAGTAGTTTACACACACACTACAGGCACCATTTACACACACATGCCTACCTTGGTGGCAGAGGCTGCCATCAGATAAACATTCATCCATATTCAGCATCGGGAGCAATTCAAGATTCTGTGTCTTGCCCATGGACACGTAGAATCCAAGGATCGAACCAGCGACCTTCCGATTGGGAGACGGACGCTCTATTACCTGAGCCACAGCCGCCCACTAGGAGGAGAATAAAACTATAAGAACGTCTGTCTCCACAAAATGAATGTGTTTAGTGTTTGATGGTGTTGTTGGTTATTTATTTTGCTTTAGAATGTAATCGAGAGTGTACTGTACAATGAGGAATTGTACAGTATGCAGGTCGTATCTGAATTGTCATGAACAGGGAATAACCCGTGTTAACTGGCTTGGTTTGAATTGACAAATGAAGGGTTGAACATGGGTCAGATAACCCTGGTTACTCCATCGCTACCTTGTTGTTCCTGAATGGGCGTATGTGTGCTGTGCAATTCGTTACATCGCGAGACCTGATATCACGCGATAATTCCTGACGTCTTGCCAGCATCTCGCCAGCCGAAAGTTGCAAGGGTGGTTTTTCCGCTCACAGGTGCTAGGGGGGAGTGAGACGACTACCATTCAACTCAAAAAAAGTCATATAACCATTCCAATGACTCCAAAGCTGTTCAGTTAAGGTAAATTAAGCTAAAACAAACGCTGCATAGTTCCCCTTACGGATCTCGCCAGAATTTGTCCTGGGTCTGCCTCCTGCCTGGGGCTGCCGTTTCTATGTGCACGCTCAATCTCAATTTCTCCGTCATTCTCCAGCAATTCCCGAATCAACCCACCCAAAAACTTAAGCAGGATTGCCAAAACTGGCAGGATTTTCCCGTCTTTCCTTCTTGGCCGCCTCAAAACTTTCGATGCAACTCTCAACTTCGTCCAATCTGGGGATCAGGCTGGAGAGTTTTGACTCCATTGAAAACGATGAAGCGGCAAATTTCCTTCAGACCTTGTAGCTCAGTCAATATTTTCTCTAGTGTTGCAAATATTTTACCATTATCTGCCGGCGATTTCATGAGCCTGTTGCTTTTCTGCTAAGGTCACAGCAGCAGCGCCATCTTGGCCCTTTACAGTGGCATCTCCACAGCGGATCAGATGCTGCTTAATATCTGAACCGGCACTAACTTTTAAATTTTTGACATTTTCGGAATCCACAATGTTTCTCGTCCCAGCTGAGCAAATATGTCTCTGGTTAGTATTTTTAAAAGGATAAATACAGCAGTACACTACGGGAGCTCACTTTTTGCAAAACATTTTTTTTCTGAAGTAAAACTATTAACTTATTAATAGTGGGCTACTTAAAGTGAAGAGTCAAAGAGAGGCATTATCAGCACAATGTACTTACATTTACTTAACTTCTGTTCAAGGTAGAGCTTTCAACTCTACAATATAATCCTGGATAGTTTAATAAGTAATAATGCATCATATCTATATATATATATATATAAAAATACATAATATATATAAAAATTCAGTCCAAAGTAACCTAAATAAACCAAGCAGAGACCACTAGAAACCAGACTCTAGAAACTCAAGCAAGGGCAAATCAAGCACAAAACAGCAGTGCTCTACAAGCAGGGGGAACCTGGAAATGAGGTGGGGAGGGGGAGTACATTTAGCCAGGCTCAAGCTGTATTAAAATATATTTAAAACCTGAACCTACTCACTACCTCTGAGATGGGGCATTATGGAACAAATTCACTAGTCACAAGGCAGGCGAGGCAAAAAGGGTTTCCTGAAAGTGCTTCAAACAACATGTGCATAAAAGTGTTTTTTCACATACCTGGAGCAACAAACCTCAGCCACAACCACAGCAAGGACATATCAGGAAGCAGAGAGAGAACAAAGGAGCACTAACCTTTATCAGGGGGCTGACCAGGGGAGGGGTCAACAATACTGCATTCAACACCACTATACATTTAGTTGTGGAGCATTCCCCAGTACAGAAGGAAGCAACCATATGGCCAAATTCAAAGCTGCAAGCAGCATTTTGCGGGTTTCGGGCTACACAAAGCTGAGCTAAGTCACTTCAGATGGTTTAATACTGTATAGAAAAAGTGGTGAAACCAAGCACACACCTGTTTCATAACTATAATAGATACAGCATTTCAATCATTTCATCCTCCTTAATTGGATTTTGACAAAACTTGGTAGGTACAGTTCATGTCGTCGTTTCAAAATGGCTTGTTTGGTGCATATTTTTCCATGTAGCTCTCAGTTCCGGCCCTCCTTCGCTACCAGATGGGTCGTCTGACCTATTAGTTGGCTGAGGGCGCTGCCCCCCTGGTGGCTGAAACGGATAATTGCATTGTTTAAAAAATTAGTGGAATAATTAAGTCTGGCATGACCAGATATTGACAAAACAACTAAATGGTGGTAGGTAATACATCTGATTTCATATGCTGCTTTAGTAAAAAAAATTACAAAAATTACTGTTGCACTACTCTGGACATCTTACCGTGCCAACATTGCAATAAAGGTTTCCTAAATGCCATGTATATACATTTGATGTCAGCTTACTAATTGATTGTGGGTTTTATGTAGATTTAAACTTTTATACATTTATTGTTTATTGGAGAGGCCTCATTCACCTGTTTGGAGCTGGCTGGTGAATCTGACGCTCATGTAGACCATGACCCTTTTTGTGGATCTACTGATCGCTGTGGATTACTTTTTTTTCCGTGTCATTGGATTACAGCAAAATACGGATCTTTTTTCTTACGTGTCTTAATGTTTTATGGTGTGATTGCGCTTTGTTTCTGTGTTTGGAGAGGCATAACAGTCGAACACTGATTGTTCACTGTTACATTTTAGTTAAATTTAGGTGTTGGGGTATCCCGCCACCGTCGTGCCGCGATTGGATTTCATAAAGGCGAATTGTTAAATTGTTACAATGTAATTTAAAATGTGCATTAAAAATAAACATATATGTTTTGGATATGTTTTGGAATATAATGTTCAGCTTCGGCAGCTTTACCTATATTCTAAAATATACAATGACGAGGAAACCTAGTGACGAGTACACACATGTACAGTCCATAGCAACCAGTTTGTGTGTTGAATGTTACCCAGTGTGCCTTGCTAAATGGTCTCAATGTTTTATTGTTTTATTTCATGTGAATACTACTTTACTAGAGGACTAACTTAGTATTTGAAGTAATGCAATAATGCAGGAAGTGTGCATTTAGTTTCCATGCTTATTGTGTTTCCACAACAATGTTAGTGAGTAAATCTACTGAAATGGCCACCACACCATAACAGAGGAGTGTAATGCGTAAGATGAGAAAGCAGAGGTTAACTCATGTATTTCATGGCTGTAAAAAAAGGGCATATGTACATCTTAGCCAAGTGCAAACCAGTACATAAGGCATAGATAAATTCTTGGGGAGGGTCATGCCTCTTTTTCAAATAATTTTGTAGGGTCATAGAAAAATTATCACTGGCAAGGGGAGGGTCAAGTCTATTTTGATTAAAGATCCCAAAACTCCTCCGGTGGCCCCTTAAATAAATAACGAACAGTCCCTTATAGTAGAAATGTGCATCTCAGGCCCGCAAAGCTCTATAACAATTTTGGTGTTGATAGAATGAAAATCTACAAAGTTCTATTCATTAGACTGTTTTTCACATTATGCAAATTAGCAATAAACAATCATGGCAGAAGGCTTTTTTGTAGAGCACATTGAGCTGGACTGGTGTGAGAAATATCAAGTCAATCGGACTTACTGTGTGAGGGGCGTGGCCTTTCAAAATTTTGGCCTAAGTTATCCACCATCAGGCCAAATGGCATCATATTTTATGGGAAGTATAAGTATCAATTATGCTGACAATTTTCATGTTTCTAGCTTGTTTCAGCCCCCAGTAACTTGAGATAAGGCATAAAATGTTAAATAAGCCATGCCCACATGCACCAATCAATATGACACTTAAGATCCTGGTTATTGCTCGCCACCTGACTATATATATATAAAGTCGGACTGAAGATACGTTACAATTTTTATGACGATTGGACAAACCGTTAGTGAGTTATGTCCCGCCCTTTGCCAAATTCTTTGATTGATGGCGGCCATGTGTTTTGACCAGTCTTTTATAGTAGAAATACATATCCCAGTCCTGCAAGGCTGCAAACCAATTTTGGTTTCATTTTACGGTTTTTCACATGCAAATTTGCTAAACAATTATCACAGCGCACCTTTATGGTCCAAGAGGCTATTTTGTAGAGCACATTGATCTGCATAAGGTCGAAAAACGCTTTTTCTATCAATAATTACATGGCCGATTGGGGTCATATTTCTTGGGAAACCGAATGCACATCAATTCCAATCATTGGGCCAAGTTTTGTGTTTCTGGCTCATTACAGCTTGAACCCGCGAATTGCCGCTTGTGGCTATTTTCTTGAATTGGAAAAGGGATGAGATCAAGCACACACCTCTTTCCCTTTTTCATATTTTAACGAAAGTTGGCACTGGGTTTTGCGGTACACCTTGGTGTTTTTGGTGCCTCCTATGGGTTAAACTCAAAATCTATGTATTGACCTGTGCTCCATTGCTCAGGTATGTGCGCATCCTGGGAAACGTGGTTCATGCAATCCAGATCAAAACCAAGCTGTGCCAGCTGGTGGAGGTGATGATGGAGAGACGAGATGACCTGTCCTTCTGCCAGGAGATGAAGTTTAGGTCAGTGACAACAGCGGATTTTTAGATATACACACATCACTCAGGTCAATGACAAAGCCACCTCTACGACTCTACACCAGTTACCACTGTGTCACTTTTTTTATAGGGTATAAACGTGTACTTAAAGGTGCCCTGCCACACGTATTTGATTACTTTGTGTTAATGTCTGTAGTTTTACCATGGACTCTAACAATTTTGTGGAAATGCCTTGGTTACCTTGTTTCAAGCCATTCTAGAGTGGTATAGAAAGCCTGCAGGAAGACTCAGCTCGATTTGGGCCAGTTCTCATTAATATTCAACGAGCTAAGCTGCTTGACTCTGACTGGCTAACAGCTAGCCAATGAGAGCCTAGCTATCAGCATCCTTTACCCAGCGCAATTGGGTGAGCGCATAAATAGTAATGAGCTCAGGCAACACTACGTCAGACTGACCAGCTTTTGTAATTGGCTTGATTTCTCCACTTATTTCTCTTCAGTGGATAGAGCTGACGGAGGAGGTAGCAGTTCATTTTCACATTCACGACATAACACAAACACATATGGACCCAACATATTTAAAAAAATACAAGTAAAAACGGTTTTGTGTGGCAGGTCACCTTTAAAAGCTGGTTCAAGATCTTATATTTCACTCTACTTGTCCTTTAGATACAAATGTATTATCCCCCTAGGTCAGTTTTGAAGGTTGCACTGGTCTTCCTCTGTTATTGTAGGAACAAGATGGTGGAGTACCTGACCGACTGGGTGATGGGCACCTCTAACCAAGCTGCTGATGATGACATCAAGTGTCTGACAAGGTGCAGCTCTGTTACATGTGAACAACTCATCTAATATATTGTAAGAAATTGCGCTCTCCTCACTGTGTGTGTGTGTGTGTGTGTGTGTGTGTGTGTGTGTGTGTGTGTGTGTGTGTGTGTGTGTGTGTGTGTGTGTGTGTGTGTGTGTGTGTGTGTGTGTGTAGGGACCTGGACCAGGCCAGTATGGAGGCAGTAGTGTCTCTGTTAGCTGGTCTTCCTCTTCAGCCAGAGGAGGGAGACGGCGTAGAATTGATGGAGGCCAAATCTCAGCTCTTCCTTAAGTAAGAACACACCTGCACCCAACATCATCTGTGGCTTTGTAGCATCTGATCTTAAATTAATCTAAAAAAAAGTTCACAATCATTTAAAGATGAAGCGCACCCTCCGTTTTTATCAGGACGCTTGAAACTGCATATTTAACACTAGCAACACTACCAAAGACTGATTCACGTTAAATCAAACGGTGCCAAATTTCGGTACCCGAAATACTGTACTGTATCTGCATATCTCTGCATATTGACAGAGAGCGGAGCTCAGCTCCGACATAGACACACACACAGGCAGAGCTGTGCTGCTGATGGAGCGAAACTACGTTGACTCTGCAGTTTGTTAAAGTCACAGTGAGTCACTGCAATGCCGATAAAGTGGTTGCAAGTGTGGTTACAGTTTTCAAAACTCCACGCAGATAGTGTATATAATAGCGAGGCAAAAGCTATGGTTAGTCTTCCTCTGTGACAGTCAGGCACCACTGTGTTAACTGTGTCCTGTTGACTGACTGACAGGCTGTGGTTGTAGGGCAAGGCAACTTTATTTCAATAGCACATTTTAGCAACAAGGCAATTTAAAACACTTTACATAAACATTAAGGAGCAGTTTAAAAAGAGATAGAAAATAAAATAAGTTATACAGTTATTACAAATACAAGAATACAAGTTTCAGTGCAGTGTAAGAAATTAATACTTTTTTGACTTAATAGGTCGTAGGGATGGGTTTGGGAGAGGGAAGTAGGGAGGTGTTTTGTATGGTGTGTAAAATGTTCTAAATAAATAACATGTTCTAAGTAAATAGAATAAATTATTATTATAAATTATTTTTACAACTGAAATTTATGTTTTGTTATTACAGAGTGAAATTACCAAAAAAAGTTACCTTTGGGTACCGGAACCTGAATTCCAGGTACCCGTATCGGTACCGATACCGGAAAAAAAATAAACGGTACCCAACATCCAACCTGCCCTGTACTTTACAAGAGTATCAGTTGTATCCCTACTGTAAATCCAAAGTCATGACCATCTGAGAACACATTTGAACAAGCTAAACTCCAACATGCAGCGTTAACATACAGTATAGACAAGGACAGTTGGATGACTAAAATTAGTAAGACAATGTGAAGCATCATGAAAGTGTGTAATATCAAAGCTTTTAAATATATTGAGAAAAAAGACAGGTTGGCCCTCTGAACTGGCGGTAAAATACCTGCATGGACAAGCCCTTTCTAATGAATTAGCTGTTGTTGTTTGTGGTGGTGTGCAGGTACTTCACCCTGTTCATGAACCTGCTAAATGACTGCAGTGAGGTGGAGGATGAGGGCCAGGCAGTGGGAGGACGAAAGAGAGGAATGTCCCGTCGCCTGGCCTCCCTCCGCCACTGCACTGTCCTGGCTATGTCCAACCTCCTCAACGCTAACGTAGACAGTGGCCTCATGCACTCTATTGGTAAGTAAGCCACAATATTACTGCTCATAGCATTTGAAAATTTTAGCTTTTTTTAAATAGAAGTTACCAACAGAGTTTTTCCATCTTTCTCCTCAGGTCTGGGCTACCACAAGGACCTGCAGACTCGAGCCACTTTCATGGAAGTGCTGACCAAGATCCTGCAGCAGGGAACAGAGTTTGACACTCTGGCAGAGACGGTTCTGGCTGACCGATTTGAGAGGCTAGTGGAGCTGGTCACTATGATGGGAGACCAGGGAGAACTGCCCATCGCCATGGCACTGGCTAATGTGGTTCCTGGGTCCCAGTGGGTGTGTACCTTTTTTTTTATTTAGGATTGGTTTCACATAACATTATGTTGACAGTGGGCATACATCTTAAATACCTCCACTCAACATATAGTATGTGCTAAGATTTGTAGAAAGTATTTTAGTCCAGACAGGCGCAGAACATGGACTGCTGCTGTGCCTCAAGCTCCTCTGCAACTTTTTTTGTTTAATATTGTTGTATCTATTTTGAGTTTTTTGCAAAATGTGAGACGCCAAAGCGAGCCCTATCATACGTTATGATAGAGAACAACTTCTGCAGTAGATCGTTGGTGGACAGTACTTTTTCATCACGACCAACAAACAATGGGGCATTTCCATGGCTGGAATTACCTGTTGTCGTAACTGCTAAATGGAGGACACTAAGGAGACAAATGAAACAAGGCTTGTGTGTGGGGGTCCTAGGCTGCATCTCATAACCCTTATTTGATAGCTCCTCGGTCCTCAGCTGAACCGTAAGTTGTTCTGTTCCTCCTCGGTGAAGGCCGTCTCAAAGCTCTTATTTCTGACCCGAGGACTGAAGAGCAAGCATCAAGGAGGGATGACCGAGGAGCTATAGTCAAGGAAACACGAGAGCAGCCTTCCTTGAACCCATGCAGCTGAAGGAGTTTCTAACTCTGCCCAAACAGATGACTTATTAATGTGACAATTCAGAGGAAAGGACGTCTCATCCCTCTAAAACACATTTGCACGTTGCTTTTCTCCTTCCATGATTTCCTTGCGTCTCTTCCTTGTTTCCTTGTGTGAGGGACGAAGACGCAAGGAATGGAGGCAAGTGGAGGAGTCGGGGATGCAATTTAAGTTTTATGAGATACAACCCTAGTCAGAGAGAGAGACTTGGCTTGACCCCTCAATCCCAGACTCTGTCACTGTTCCAGAGGTGCTTTCCTTTCACCACCATGACCAGACAATATCATCGGTTAAGAGCAGACAGGGAGGTGTCTGCCTAATGTTTAACAACAAGTGGTGCTGAGTAGATGTGGAGATAATTTCTACGGCTGTTGTTCTTAATATTTGCTGGTGCAGTTTACATTGGTTGAAAATAATAATTAGGGCCCGAGCGCCGACAGCGGCGAAGGCCCTATTGAAACTGAAGGAATTATTAGGGGTCCAAGCCCGAGTCTTTAAGAACCGGTGGTAGCAATGCTACGCCGTTCGCACAGTAGGGCTGTGGAACCCTATTGTTTTTCTAAGGATTTTTAGAAACTTAACCTGGTCGGGAGCAGGTTAAGTTGGAGATCAGAGATCAGCCGGTGTTAAAGCACCGCCTACTGACCAATCAATAGGTTGATTGATAACGGCGTCACCGTTCTTAAAGAAGATCAGGCGGAGCTCGGTACAGAGAGAGAGAGAGAGAGAGAGAGGGGTGCGCTCATAAAAGTTAAACATTGAGAGACTAACAATCCCGTTAACATGGGTATTTTTATGAAATATAGCCTATATATTTTAATGGGAGGGAATTACATATCGGCTTCTTGAGCCATGTGTCGCCAGTGCGCACATCGGTTTGAATTATGTTTTTATATATTTTTTATTTGCTCTCACGATCGCTTCCCACTGCCAGGGTTGCAACTGAAATAATAGGCTAAAGCAACGACAGTTTATGGAAAGCACAAGTGTAATTATGATCAGATCTTGGTCCTGACTGATGGGGAAGTGATATCAATAAGCGTTGTGATTTAAACATCTACAGCGTCGGCTATTCATTTATTTTTTTTCCCAGCTTTCCTTCCTGTTTTAGGAAGCAGCGACTGTATTGCGTTTTCTCTGTAAAACCGTGTCTGTGTTCTTCATATTTATGGAGAATTATAATTTGCTCTTCTTATATAATATGCGGCTCTGGTAGATGTTTGCGATTGGTTGTGGTGCGCAAACACCACCTCTTTTATGTGAACGTGGCTGCCGCTGGATTGGGAAACCCTGAGTTGACTGAACTAGTTGATAACCAGCGTCGTAGTACAGGTTATGATGGACCGCGGTTGTTAGGTTAGGTGAAGCCGGATTACAGAAAGAGATCCAGGACAAGTTGATCTTGCTTCGTAGTACAGGCCTCTGGTGTTATATACAATAAACAAACTTCTTAACCCACCTGACAAAGTTTCTACAACCTTCACAGTGGACAAAATGTAACTCTTTTCTCCCACTTTTTCAATCCAAAATCAACACCATTCATATGCGCTGATACTGTGCAAATAAACATTGCAGTTGGTGCTAAGTGGAGAGTCTGTCATAGTGTGATTGGGTATGTTGGTGGCATTGATTATTAATTTCCCACGAAGGTGATCGCGGTTACGTGTCAGTTAAACTTCTCATCTCCAATCCTATCTGTATTTGTGAGAAGTGGCGCTGTCCTGAGTTGAAAGCCTAATTTACGGCTTTATTATGAAGTTAATAGGCGCGTGTGTTCGTGTTGGCCGCTGTCCATTTCCTAAGGTTTTGAAATGCAAACAACTTTTGACTACTTTTTTTTTGAACCTCGTGCGCCTGTGAGCACCCACGGAGGAAAACATCAATCGGCGCCTATGACACCATTTACAACAACCTGACCACCTCCCCTGCTCTTTCAACCACCACACCTGCCGGTAAAAATCACGATTTATCAAAAACCTACTTTTTCGAACTCCTCCTAGACCGTGCGACCGATCTGCACAAAACTTGGTACATAGCATCTCCAGACTGACCTGACTAAAAGTTATGGAAAGAATTGTTATACGATAAAAATTGCACATATAACGCACAAACTAATTTGTGTAGCTAACTGTGAAAACACCAACTTTGCCATAGCTCGGCCAAACTTAAGATTCTTCTTTGCCATGACCCTCTGGACGTCGCACATGCGTTTTACGAAAATGGGTCACTAGGGGGCGCTACAAGTACAAAAAGTTTATATCTCATGAACGGCTCATCCGATTTATACAAAATTTAATGGGTACCATCTCGGGCCAATCCTGAGCCCAAGCCTAGAATGGGGTACCGAAGGGTCAAAGTGGGCGTGGCCTATGGGACAAATTTACCACTTACACTAATGTGAACAGCTTTAAATTTACAGGGTAGATTGTCAATGGGCCCTGGACCACACCTACCAAAAATTACACATGTGGACCACTAGGTGGCGCTATAATGGATTTTTGTCATTAACTCCCACAATACACATCGCACATTAGAAATTCTTACATCCACGTGTTCTTTCAATCAAGCTGAATTACCTGATATAGGCCACGCCCATTTCTGCGCATACGTTTTTTCTCAAAATCGCGCAATGTGCAAAACCAAGATGGTAGTTAGCATCTCCAGATGGACCTGACCAAAAGTTATTGAAGGAATTTTGCTACATTAAAGTATGCCAATTTGACGACCAAACAAATCTTCCTAGCTAGCTACCACACACATATCATATCTCGGGCCAAATTAAATGTTATCAACAAATAGACAATCAACAAACTTGATATCATTTTTCAACATCCCACTATGATGCTCTGTACCAATTTTGGCTAAGATCGGCCTTTAGGTGGCACTATAAGCAACGTTTATTTGTTTTGGCCAAGAACTCAATGCATTTAAATGGGAAATTTGCAATTGTAATATCTCTGCCAGAGTAAAAGCAAACAACACGAAACTTATTCTTGTTCGGCATGCCGTTCTGAGGCTCTGTACCAAATTTGGTGAAGATCGGCCATTAGGGGGCGCTATAGTCAACATATATCAATTTGGGCCTTTTAACCCCGTCTGAGGTCGAGCATGGCACTTCTGATTCATAACTTTATAACTTCATAATCAAAAATAGTCTAAGTGTAGGGTCTTTTGGAGCTAAAAGCTAACAGTTGCCCTTTTCTGCTGGTGTTTTCTTTGTCTTCCTAGCCCTTACATAATGTTTTGCGTCCAGCCTTGAAGTCCAGAGTTTTTCGGGTATTTTTTAAATTAATCCATACTGTTATATCCAAGATTGATACACTGTGTGTGAGAAATGTTAATAGTTTGTCCATTATGAGTTATAATGTTCAATATTTTTATTTTTCCACTGGATGACTCAAAATATATAGAACTGTAGATGCGTTGCTCGTTGGGCATGCCGCTCTGAGGATTTGTACCAAATTTTGCTAAGATCGGCCATTAGGGGGCGCTATAATCAACGTACAAGTGTTTTGCCCTGTTAATCAATGTTAATGGAATATTTGCAATGGAAATGTATCACAGATCTTGCAGCTCACACTTCTCAATATTTAGTGATGTTTACCTCCTACTCAGTTGAAAGCCTACTGAGTTGAACGCCTACTTTACGGCTTTATTATCGAGTTAATAGCCGCGTGTGCTCGTGTCGGCCGCTGTCCATTTCCTAAGGTTCTGCAATGCAAACAACTTTTGACAACTTTATGTTTTTTTAAATGACGTGTGCCTGTGAGCACCCTCAGAGGAAAACATCAATCGGCGCCTACGACACCATTTACAACAACCTGACCACCTCCCCTGCTCTTTCAAACACCACACCTGCCTCCCCCCCTCCACCCTCTCAGTCACTCTCTCATTTCTCTCTGCTGCCCCCTGTGGTCAGGGGGTTAAGAAGTTTGTTTATATTAGAGAATTGTTAAAGGTTGTCTGTATATGCATGGCGACGAACTGTTAACCACTACAGCGCAGCTTCCCGGGGCGTCGGGGACGACTGGCGTCGGAGGTGACTGGCGTCGGAGGTGACTGGCATCGGAGGCGATTGGCATCGGAGGCGATTGGCATCGGAGGCTTGGGCCCCGTCATAACTGCTTGCAGTTCTAGTTGTTATTCTTTCTTTCTAGTATTTTTCCCGTCAAATGAATTGCCTTTTTGAGGGGCTTAACATATTCAAAAACTCACCAAATTTGGCGGTCGCATCAAGTCTGGTGAAAATTTACGTATTTTAAAGGGTTTCGGGAATAGCCGCCCAAAAATGGCTCGCTAGCGCCCCCTAGAAAGTTAAATAAATTGAGCCCCTGCAGTGGGTTTAACGTAGACTCACGAAACTTGGTACACATATGTAACATGTCAAGATCTACAAAAAACTTCATTAGAGCCATACCCTAAACCCAACAGGAAGTCCGCCATTTTGAGTTCGAAATTAGTGCGATTTTGGCCATTTCCACGTCGTACTTTAACGAACTCCTCCTAGAGATTTCATCCGATCAACTTCAAACTCGGTCTGTGCCATCTTAAGACGTTAAAGATGAAAAGTTGTTAAAAGAAAAACTTTTCGTCATAGGGCGTGGTCATGGCGGGGTGGCCATTTTGTGCGTTTCGCGGCCGAAACAGGAAGTGGGTGTAACTCGAGTGTACGTTGTCCAACTGGCTCAAAACTTTTCAGGATTCATAAGAGTCCAACCCTGAGGACAAATAAAGGCTTTTTTACTTAAAGTTTACTTAGTGGCAACAAGAAGTAGGCCTAAAAGTCAAGGTGCTATACTTTAACGAACTCCTCCTAGATATTTCATCCGATGGACTTCAAACTTGGTCTGTATCATCCCAACACCTTAACGATGAAAAGTTATTAAAAGAAAAACTTTTCGTCAGACGGTGTGGGCGTGGCGGCCATTTTGAGTGTTTAGCGATGAACAAAGAAGTTGTTGTAACTTGAGTGTACGTTGTCGTATCTGCCCAAAATTTGTCACGATTGACAAGGGTCCAGGCCTGAGGACACCTACAGGCCAAAATTGACTTTTGGTCATAGCGCCCCCCGCTGGCAACATGAAATGCGCCTTATATGACAAACATCATCCGATTTGCATGAAACTTAGAATGTGTGGTCTACATGTGATACTGAGCCGCCCCCTATAATATGGCCACGCCCACTTACTCAGGCCACGCCCCCTTTCATAACATTTTAACCGTTTATGGTATACCCTTGTGTGAGGTGTCATTGAACTCAGCAACCACCCCCCTAAAGGGGGTGTTTGCCCCCCCTAAAAAAATACCCCCCCCCCTTTAAAAAAAAATACCCCCCTTTTTCCCCCTGTTTTTGTTTTTTTTTTTTTTGCTCCCCCCCCCCCTTTTTTTTTTGGTTGGTTTGTTTTCCCCCCCCCCCCCCCCCCCCTTTTTTTTTTTTTTTTTTTTTTTTTTTTTTTTTTTTTTTTTTTTTTTTTTTTTTTTTTTGCACCCCGCCCCCGCTTCCTTCTTCATTGGTGATGGTTTAGCCCGCACCGTATATTTAAGCCACGCCCGCTTTTATAACTAATGACCTGTTTGATGTATACCCTTGTGTGAGGTATCATTGAACTCAGCATAGACGTCTTTCTTCATTGGTGATGGTTTGACGCGCCCCCTATGCTTAAGCCACGCCCCCTTTAATAAATGCTGACCCATCTAAGGTAGAGTCTTGTGTGAGGTATCATTGAGTTCAGCAGAGACTTCCTTCTTCATTGGTGATGGTTTGACCCGCCCCCTATGCATTAGCCACGCCCCTTTTCACAGCTAATGAACCGTATGACGTAGAGTCTTGTGTGAGGTATCGTTGAACTCGGCGGGGAGTTCCCTTTTCATTGGTGACAATTTGCGGCGTCTGAGTGCCGCGTAAATCTGCGACGTAGATCGCGCGAGCGTAACGCGGCGCCGTAACTGACGTAGCGAGGGGCCCGATCCGCTGCGCTCGCAGCTTTAATAATTCCTTTAGTTTCAATAGGGCCTTCGGCGCTCGGGCCCTAATTAAAATGAAATAAGAACTGTACACTTAAAACAATATCAACCCACCCTCTCCAGGACCCCGTGGGCTGGCTGTAATCTGAGTCGGCCTTTTAATGTCTCTGCCATTAAAAGCCACATATCTACATTCACCTGTCTAGCACCATGGATGCGAGCTGTTGAAAGTTCCATATAAACTATGTCTAGAAAGGTCAGAAGCCATTGCTTAATGGTCAACGTGTGTGGGGGCTTCCTGCGCACCGCCACCATTTTCTTCGCAGCCGTGAGCTTTTTTTTTTTTTCTTTTTAGCAATGAACAGCTCGTGAAGCGGATGTACAGGCAAGGGATGCTGCCACGGTACGCCATGTGCCTTAATAGCTGCTCTAAGCTGGAGGTAAAAAAAGGACGTGTCCTGGTAGGTTAAAATCTTTCTTAAGGTCTAGAAAGGAGCATAGTCCGTTTAGATCAAAAATGTCCCCTAAAAGGTGAATGCCCCCCTTTTCCCATTGGGGGAAGGTGATTGGCCTACCACCCATCAACAGACCATTGTTATTAAAAATGCGGGAATAAAGATGCCATTTGCAGGAAGAGTTACAATACCTGTCCACCGAGCGCCAAACCTCAACGAGATGAGAAATGATCGGACCAAATCGTAGTCGACACTGCCTAACCGACGTGTTCGCAAATAACACATCTGTCAAAGACCAAGGGTTAGTTGGGAACTGCTAAGCCCCTGTTCAATCTGCCACGCTGAGCAGTGGAAGTTTTCACACGTGGACATTTTCCTTTCCAAATAAGTTCAAGGCTACTTAAGGCTGCCGCGTGGTCCACTACGGCCTTTGAGTTTCTTCAACGGCAACTTTTATGGTCGACATTTCAGCTTTAATTAAGCCAATACTCCCTGAGAGCGCTGCCAATTCAGTTCGGATGATATCCAGCTTACTGTCTGTGCCCTTGGCCAACTCATTGAGCTGCGTGAAGCGAGATTCAAAAAATTCCATCTGTTTCTCCATCAGTGCGTCTGTAATGGCGCCGAGCTCGCCACCACATTGCCCTTTATTTGTCTTTGCAGAGGCTCCACTTGCATTGTTTCTCCTCACAGAGTCGGCCATTCCTACTCCTGAAAGCTGAACACTGTTAAGGCGTCTGAGGAAGTCAAACTTAATGGGATAAACTAGTTAAGAAGGGAGAGTCGGGCAGGAGTGAATATCCTAAGCTGCCATCTTGTCCAGCCTTTGCAGATTTTAAGAGCGCCAACCTGAGGAAAGTCCTGCCAAGATTTAATCAACACATAAGAGCTCTACGACATTGCTTCTGCACGACAGATTGGTGTGTGTTTAAGGACAACAACATGGATACATGCACGGAAGCACTTGTGTAGCAAGGTCATTGGCAACATCGATAACTTATGTTGTACCAAGGATTACTGTACGGACATTCTCAAATCAGAAACCCGGGGTTAACTGGGAAGTCCAGGTATGCGTTCTGGAGAGCTATTAGCATTGCAAAGAGTCAATACATTAACAAAGTTGAGTCTAACTACCAGGGCTCCAACACCAGAAACCATAACTGAGAGGAAAAGTAGCAGTGTTGAGGCGATGTCTGCATCTCTCCCAGATGAGCTGCAAACTTCTATGCACGCTTTAAGGATCAACTCCCAGGCTGTGGAAATACAGGACTGCTGCCCACTAGTAATATTCAAGGCGGATGTGTGCAGACCTTTCAAAAAGGTTTAACCCACACAAGGCACGTGGACCTAATGGCATTCCTGGCCGAGCTCTCAAAGTGTGTGCAGACATACTGGCAGATGTCTTTATAGACATTTTCAACCTCTCACTGCTCCAGTCTGTAGTCTCCACATGTTTCAAGAAGACCACCACTGTCCACTGTCCCCAAAAAGACCCAAGCCCTCTGCCTGAATGACTACCGCCCAGTAGCAGTAGTACTTTGAGGGGTTGGTCAAAATCTTCATCAGCAGCTCCCTCCCTAACTCACTAGATCCACTTTAATTTGCATACAGAAGCATACACCTTCTGCGATTAAATCCTTAGTTCCTGATGGGCAGACCCATAGCAGTGCAGATTGGCTCCACCACATCCTCCCCCCCCTGAACCTCAACACCAGCGCCCCCCAGGGCTGCGTTCTCTGCCCTGTCCTGTAATCCTTGTTCACGCACGACTGCGTGGCCACTCACAGCTCCAACACCATCATAAAGTTAGTAATCGGCCTGATCACCGACGGCAACGAGACGACCTACAGATCGGTCAGAGCCCTGACATTACATAAGTCCCTGACATGACAACATCCTCCATCTGAACATCAGTCTCAACATCTCAACATCAGTAAAACAAAGCAGCTGATTGTGGACTACAGGAAGCAACAGAGATGCAGCCTCTATCTCCATCAACAGTACTACAGTGGAGAGAGTCAGCAGCTTCAGGTTCCTCTGTGTTCACCTCAACTCAGCGAGGATTGAGAACTCACCACACCAACACTATCACAAAGGCTGCTAGACGGCTCTTCTTCCTCTGCTGGCTGAGGAGGTTCAACATGTGTTAGGGTTAACCCGCTATGAGATAGCTCCACAACTATAGAACTAAACCACAGCTTTTCCTCACTTTCCGACCCCATTTTGGCCACATGCCTCCGAAACTTGCAAACAAGAAGGTGGAGAAAACTTTGCTGAAAGGACCAACATCAAACCCAAATTTTAATGAAGAAAAGATTGGCGAGCTAAAGCTAGCTAAAACCCACGAGGCCAATATTAGGCCTGCCGAAGCAGAGATGGACACTGCAGCACTAGCTACACCTGACAAACTCTCGCCACCGGATCTGCTTCTTGCAATCACTAATTTGAATAAAAATCTTAACGATATATCTGTCTACTCAAATCCAAAAGCTGCAATCCGATGTCACGGAAACCAGAACATGCCTCCAGACACTTGAAACCAGCATTAACGTTCACGATAGCCGGATTGACGAACTGGAGTCATTATGCTGCTCCCTCCAGGCAGACAACAAGTATATAAAAACAAAGCTGGAAGACCTGGAATCCAGATCCAGACGCCAGAACATCTGGATCGTCGGGATCCCTGAGGGTGCTGAGGGAGGTCAGCCTATCGACTTTATCACAGAGCTGATACCCACTGGGCTTGCCCGTGCTGGGCAAGGAGCACTTTGGGGCGAACTTCAAAGTTGACCGTGGTCTCACCGGTCCCTTGCGGCCAAACCCGCCAATGGTGCCCCCCCGAGACCGTTCATCGCCAGGCTGCACTATCCACAATCCCGAGATCTCATCTTACGTCTGGCCAGTGAGAACCACCCTATTCACTGATATAATTCACTTTGTTTCCACAAGCGTGATGTCGGAGTAGGTTACTGTAAAGTCGTGAAAGTGGAAGTTATAAATACTATTAGCTAATAGTCGCCAGGAAGGCTGAAACACACAATAAAGAGATTTTGAAAAAAAAATACAGATTTTGCTTTTACTCATGTTTGTGTTGTTTCTTTTGTTTTGTTTTTTTGTTATTTATTGAGCATTGTTGGAGGTGCCTGAGGCCTAAGATTTTATTTGCCAACGACTACTTGTTATTGTTGTGTACTTGACAAATAAACAACCTTAAACCTTGAAGTTTTTCATTGACCGCTCAGCACAGGTATGTTAAATTTACAATTTTGCATTAAACTTACATCCATAAAATAAATTAATATATATGTATGTGTATGTGTTTTTTTTTTTTTAATATATATATCGATTCAGTGATATATATGTGTTTGTTGTATTTCCAGGATGAACTAGCCCGAGTCCTGGTGACGCTATTTGACTCCCGCCACCTCCTCTACCAGCTCCTGTGGAACATGTTCTCTAAAGAGGTGGAGCTGGCTGACTCCATGCAGACTCTCTTCAGAGGAAACAGCCTGGCCAGCAAAATAATGACCTTCTGTTTCAAGGTAGAAAACACAGCACAATCCCTGCCATGAAATAATTACAAATGTCTGATCTAAAACATCTGCCTACAAGGACATGTATATATTATTGACTGGATTTATATTGTCTTGTGTCAGGTATATGGGGCAGCATACCTGCAGAAGCTACTGGAGCCTTTATTAAGAGGGGTCATCACCACCCCTGAACACATCAGCTTTGAGGTGGATCCCACCAGGTAAGTACATGCATCATCATGCTCTGACAACATTTACTGTAATATTCATATTGTCAGACAGTTAATTGTCAAATAAATAATCCAACAAGACAAGAACTCATTCTAAACTATTGTTATTCATGTCTGTGTTATATAGAAGACATTTTTTTTATCTGTTCTAAATGTACTTTAAAAGTGATATTTTCAAGTTTTTAATGCTCTTATCAACATGGGAACAGACAAATATGCTTGCTTTATGCAGATGTTTATTATTATAGCAACAATCCAAAACAATGTCAAATACTGTCTAGAATATTCTCCAGAATAACCTCAAAGGTACTGTATGCTCAAAAATATGCTAAAAGCATAATATGGCAAACTCAAGCCCATCAAGCAACAACAGATGGGCATATTGACCTGAATGGGACATCACTTGGCTTATTACACGGGTTGGTTGGATACTTGATTCAAACTGGTCCATCACAGCATTCTGCGGCCTGCCATTTCTGTATAACAGATGTTGTCATGGACAAAGTTTGGATAAAATCATTTTTAAATCAATATTTTTGCTCATACCGCTGATCAGCTGATCATATAGGGAGAGAGATGGTGGGGAAAACAGGGATTGCTATCAGCGCTGACAACAGTGCAAACAGAGCATTGGTTAGCTCCATCATTGTTAGCTTATTTAACAGGGCAACCAGACTTCCGCTGGAGAGCTATTCTCATCAGCGGTAAAGTTAACTGTCCTGACTGAGACGCAGGCGTCATCGGCTTCATGTATGAGTAGCCGTGTGATTACCCGTGTTAATAAGTGGGATAAAGTAGAGCAAGCCGGTCATTATTGCGAAGTAGAACCCCGACGCGAACTGCAGCATCGCTTCCTGATTTCCCAAACTAATGAGTGTCGTTAAAAGGAATTTTCGTCAACTCATTATTGCGTTACTTTTGACAACCCTATTAATAATGCATTTGACTGCAATGTCCCAGAGAGTGATTTTTAGGTGTTTAAGTATTTGATACACTGCAGATTTTGCAGGTTTTCCCACTTACAAAGCATATAGAAGTCTGTAATTTTTATCATAGGTACTCTTCAACTGTGAGTGACGGAATCTAAAACAAAAATCCAGAAAATCACATTGTATGATTTTTCAGTAATTAATTTGCATTTTATTGCATGACATACGTATTTGATACATCAGAAAAACAGAACTTAATATTTGGTACAGAAACCTTTCTTTGCAATTACAGAGATCATACGTTTCCTGTAGTTCTTGACCAGGTTTGTACACACTGCAGCAGGAATTTTGGCCCACTCCTCCTTCCAGATCCTTCAGGTTTTGGGGCTGTCGCTGGGCAATACGGACTTTCAGCTCCCTCCAAAGATTTTCTATTGGGTTCAGGTCTGGAGACTGGCTAGGCCACTCCAGGACCTTCAATTCAATTTTATTTATAGTATCAAATCATAACACGAGTTCTCTCGAGACACTTTACAGATAGAGTAGGTCTAGACCACACTCTATAATTTACAAAGCCCCAACAATAGCAGTAATTCCCTCAAGAGCAAGCAATGCGACAGTGGCGAGGAAAAACTCCCTCTTGGGAAGAAACCTCGGACAGACCCAGGCTCTTGGTAGGCGGTGTCTGAAGGTACCGGTTGGGGATGCGATGAACAGTGGTGATAATAGTCACATTAATAATGGAACAGTGACTTCAAATGGTAGTCGTAGTAGTTCATGTCATATCAGGGCGCTGCAGGGTGTTACAGGATGTAGCGTGGCCCAGCAGAGCATGGATGGACGTAGCAGGAAGCAGCAGGGTTTAGCAGGATGCAGGATGACATTGCAGGGCACCGCTGAGCTCAGCAGGGAGTGCAGCAGGACCACGGCGACAGCTGCAACCAGGATCTTGGTGCCAACGTTCTCCAAGGAAATACGCTGGGCGGAAAAAACATAAGGACTCCGGGGAGTAAACTCCCCAGAAGCTAGGATTAATAACAAGCATTTCTGGAACGGGATGCACAAAAATGGTAATAGAAAGGGAGAGGAGAAAGCAGCTCAGTGTGTCAAAGGAAGGAAGTCCCCCGGCAGTCTAGAACTATAACAGCGTAACTAAGAGAGATAGGTCATAAGGAGAGGTGGCCTGTTCGGGCTTGAAACTCTCCCCTGCCGGATCGGGCTGTGCTGGCCTGCCTCCCTCTACTTTTGTTATATATTATTAATCTAACAATTATGAAGAGAAGCAGGTGGGCCAGTTAGGTGGACACTGCAACTCCTCACTCCCTAACTATAAGCTTTATCAAATAGGAGAGTTTTAAGTTCATTCTCGAATGTGGTGACAGTTTCTGCCCCCCGAACCCAGATTGGGAGCTGGTTCCATAGGAGAGGAGCCTGATAACTAAAGGCTCTGGCTCCCATTCTACTTTTAGAGACTCTAGGTACCACAAGTAACTCTGTGTTCTGGGAGCGCAGTGCTCTAGTGGGACAATAAGGTATTAGGAGCTCTTCTAGATATGATGGTGCTTGACCATTTAGAGCTTTGTAGGTCAGGAGAAGGATTTTAAATTCAATCCTGGATTTTACAGGAAGCCAATGCAGAGAAGCTAATACAGGAGAAATATGATCTCTTTTCTTAGTTCTTGTGAGAACACGTGCTGCAGCATTCTGGATCAGCTGGAGAGTCTTAAGGGACTTATTTGAGCAACCTGACAGTAGGGAATTACAATAGTCCAGCCTGGAAGTAACGAATGCATGGACTAGTTTTTCAGCATCGTTTTGAGACAGGATATTCCTAATTTTGGCAATGTTACGAAGATGGAAAAAGGCTATTCTTGAGGTTTGTTTTAGATGGGCGTTAAAGGATATATCCTGATCAAAAATAACCCCTAGATTTCTGACAGTAGTGCTGGAGGCCAGGGCAATACCATCCAGAGTAGCTAAGTCTTTAGATAATGAGGTTCGGAGGTGTTTAGGGCCCAGCACAATAACTTCAGTTTTGTTAGAGTTTAACATCAGAAAATTATAGGTCATCCAGGATTTTATATCTTTAATGCACGCTTGAAGTTTAGCTGGCTGATTGGTTTCGTCGGATTGGATTGACAAGTATAATTGGGTGTCATCCGCGTAACAGTGAAAGTTAATTGAGTGTTTCCTAATAATATTACTGAGAGGAAGCATATATAAGGAAAATAGAATTGTTCCAAGCACTGAGCCTTGTTGAACGCCATGGCTAACGTGCTTGGAGGATTTATCGTTAACATTAACAAATTGAGATCGATCAGAGAAATAGGACTTAAACCAGCTTAGAGCGATTCCTTTAATGCCAACTAAGTGTTCCAATCTCTGTAACAGGATTGTATGGTCAATAGTGTCAATTGCAGCACTAGGATCTAGTAGAACAAGAATGGAGACAAGTCCTTTGTCTGCAGCAGTTAGAAGGTCATTAGTAATTTTCACCAGTGCCGTCTCTGTGCTATGATGCTTTCTAAATCCTGATTGAAAGTCATCAAATAAACTATGGCTATGTAGAAAATCACATAACTGATTAGCAACTACCTTCTCAAGGATCTTGGATAAAAAGGGAAGGTTAGATATAGGTCTATAGTTTGACTATCAGGATCGAGGGTGTTTTTTTTTTAGAAGAGGTTTTATAACCGCTACTTTAAATGACTGCGGTACATAACCTGTTAATAAGGACATATTGATCATATCTAGTAATGAAGTGGATTTTACCATGGGTAGCGCTTCTTTGAGTAGTCTTGTTGGGATGGGGTCTAAGAGACAGGTAGATGGCTTAGCTGAGGATATCTTTAACATTAATTGTTGAAGGTCTATAGGCTAAAAGCAGTCTAAAAATATGTCGGGACTAGTCGTTCTTTCTAGCAGTCCTGCGTTTAAAGGTGAACCGTTAGAAGTTGAGGGCAAAAGGTGATGGATTTTATCTCTAATTTTATCATTAAAGAAGCTCATGAAGTCATCACTACTCAGAGCTAAAGGAATAGATGGCTCAGTAGAGCTGTGACTCTAATCTGTCAGCCTGGCTACAGTGCTGAAAAGAAACCTTGGTTTGTTCTTATTTTCTTCTATTAGTGATGAGTAATAGTCTGATCTGGCCTTTCTTAGGGCCTTCCTATAGGTTTTGAAACTTTCTTGCCAATCCAAATGAGATTCTTTCACTTTGGTGGAACGCCATTTACTTTCTAGGTTTCGCGAGATTTGTTTTAATTTGCGAGTTTGGGAGTTATACCAAGGTGCTAGTTTCCTTTGCTTCATCATCTTCTTTTTGAGGGGAGCAACAGAGTCTAAAGTCGTCCATAGGCAGGTTGTAGCACCATCTACAAATGTATCAATTTGAGAGGGACCAAGGTTAACATAAAGGTCATCTGTTATGTTAAGGCATGACATAGAGTCAAATGCTGTTGGAATATCTTCCTTAAATTTAGCTATAGCACTGTCAGATAGGCATCTAGTGTAGAAGTTTTTATCTAATTTAGTATATTCAGGTATTAAGATTTCGAAAGTAATTAAAGAATGATCTGATAATACCGAATTCTGCGGAAATACTATTAAATCCTCAATTTCAATACCATATGCCAACACAAGGTCGAGGGTGTGGTTAAAACAATGCGTCGCCTTGTGCACACTCTGACTGAAACCAATTGAATCCAATAATGAGTTGAAAGCAGTACTAAGGCTATCATTGTCAACATCCACATGGATATTAAAATCACCTACAATAAGTACTTTGTCAGATTTAAGGACTAAACATGATAAAAACTCTGAGAATTCAGATAAAAATTCAGAATACGGACCTGGAGCCCTGTAAATAACAATGAATATAATTGGCTGTAATGTTTTCCATTTTGGATGTTGAAGATTAAGAACAAGACTTTCAAACGAGTTATAATTTTGTTTAGGTTCAGGATTAATTAACAGGCTTGAATCAAAGATGGCTGCAACTCCCCCTCCTCGGCCTGAGCCTCTAGGAATTTGAGTATTAATACGACTGGGAGGAGTGGCTTCATTTAGACTGACATATTCTTCCTGGCCCAGCCAGGTTTCAGTAAGAAAAAATAAATCAATTTTATTATCTGATATCAAATCGTTTACCAATACTGCTTTAGAAGACAGAGATCTAATATTTAATAGTCCACATCTAATTTTCCTATTTTGTTCTATCGTTGCAGTCGTTTTAATTCCAATTAGGTTGTTAAGTATAGCGCATCTTTTGTTTACCTTTGATTTAACCGATCTGAGCCGGGGGACAGACACAGTGCTTATTAGACTATGAGTGGGCGACTGCTCCAACGGAAGCACAGAGGGGCGCATTGCACTGCACCTCTGATTACTAATATCAAACTTGGGTTGTCATGGTTTATGACCGATAATAGACTCTGTCAGATTTTTAGATATGATTTTTAGAGCGGCTTCGTCCCAGGTGGGATGAATGCCGTCTCTCCTAATCAGAACAGGCTTGCCCCAGAACGCCCTCCAGTTATTCGTAGCCCACATCATTAGCTGGGCACCACCCCGACAACCAGCGGTGGAAGGATGACGTACGGCTGTACATTTTCATCATTGGTCAGGTTTGGCAGGGGTCCAGA